>NC_056729.1:1036130886-1036430886 GCF_019279795.1 Protopterus annectens
AGAAAAATGCCGAATAGTGACACTCATGATGACTGTGTGTTTTGTTTGGGAGTTTTTTTTTCATATTAATCAGGATTGTACTTAGCAAATCATGGCAGTCATTTGAATTTTTGACTTTGTAGAATTCAGAAAAAAAAAAGGCATATCAATGTAAAGCCTCTTATTCTAGCAACTTTCTAAACCTATCAGGGTGGTATTTGTTCCTGATTTTGGACCTTTGTCCGCCATTATTGTTTCTCCTTGATTCTTGAGCTCAGAGGTTCAGAAGTATATTTCTGTGTGTGTGGGATGGGGGGGGGGATACAGAGGTTTGTATACTGTATTCTGACAGTAGTGAGCATGTGCATGTGGACATGTGCATGTGTGTGTGTGTGTGTGTGTGTGTGTGTGTGTGTGTGTGTGTGTGTGTGTGTGTGTGTGTGTGTATGTAGAATATCAGTATGTATGTATGTATGTATGTATGCATGTATGTGAAGGGGGCATAAATGCTTTCAACAGTTCCTGTTTTTTTTTCCAGACTTTTTCAGACTGATTTTGCATCGTACTTTGATGTGCTCCTCATAATGTTTGTGCATTTTTTTTTCTGGCAAATCAGTAAGAAATGCAGTTGGGAAATAATGGCATACATTTAAGTGTAACAGTTAATAACATTAGGAAAAAACATGATAATGCAAAACTTGTTGTGACAACATTTTAAGCATATAGGATCCCTAACAGGACTGCATAATTTCAGCTCTCTGCTGTCTGATTTTGCTATTTTGTCTCCCATTATTATTTAGCTTTTCACTTTACTCTTGAACTAAGAGGATGAAAGGTATGGGGGGGGGGGTGGTCTGTGAAATGCATTGCGTACTGTATTCTGACAGAACTAAGCTGAGAAGATAGGTTCCTGTGTGGCAGTTTTGTATGTATATATTCATTCAGTTAATCTCAATCAAAGCTAATAGTAAAAAAATACAAGTGGTTATAAATGATGGAAATGGTTGTTTGTTATTAAAATGACTGTGTGTGTCAGGGAGAGACTGCAGTGCATTGAACAACATTCTATATAATAAGTGACTGTCTGTGAGAATCTGGGCAGATTGAGTATGACGGCAACTGAGCACTTGCACAGTGGTGCAGTGAGTAGAGTTGTCATCTCACAATGCTTGTTTTCTGAGTTTTTCAACGTGATTCTTTCTGTGCTTAGTGTGCAAGTACTCCCTGCATTTGTCTAGGTTTTAACCAGGGACTCTGGATTCCTCCCCCAAACCCTTTGAGTAATATATGCCTCTGGCCATTAGTGCTTTTACTTTAATTTCTTAACACCAGAGGGGTACACAGACAATAACTTTTTGGAGTTCAGAGGCAGGCACTATTCCCAGATAGGATTTACAGATCCTTATTTATTTATTTATTTATTTATTTATTTATTTATTTATATTTGTTGACCGGGAGTGTCCGACTGGACGTAGGTCCATTTTCAGCGGAGGCCTGGGGAGAAAAGCTCCACAGTTAAAATAAACAGACAGTAGTTACATTGGATTACATAGCGATTAACAATTTACATAGCAATTACTTACAACATATTTACAGATGAAGAACATAGTACATCAGTAGACAACTAGAATCTTTATCTGTGAAGTACATAACAGACATTAACAAATGTTACAAGAAGAAGTTCCTGCTGTATAATAAGTACTGGCTTATGAGCATCTGAGCTTGCTATAATCAAGGTAGTTAGTGGAGTGGAAAAAAGGTAGTGGTTGGATGGGGAAGGTGATATTAGAGTGGGAGTTGCAAGGGCATAGCCAGCATGTTTTAGGTGCGCTTTTAGTAAAGTTTTGAAGTGGGTGCATGATGGTATGGAGGTAATTGTGGGTGGGAGGGAGTTCCATAATTTGGCTATGGTGCAAGAGAATAGTGCTTCACCAGCAGAGTTATTGGCTTTAGTGATCTGTAAGTGATTTTTGTTGCTGGATCTTAGTGGTCTGGTGGTGCGATAGGGTTGGAGTAGATTCTGGAGGGATGGGACATTTAGTGGATGGTTTACTAGTTTGTGGGCGAGTGAGAGTTGATACCATTGAAGGAGGTGAGGGAGTTCAAGCCAGCCCAGTTCAGCAAGTGAGAGACAGTGGTGACTACGGTAGGATGCCCCTGTGGTGAATTTGGAGATGTTGTTGTAGCAGGTCTCTAGCTTGTTTAGATCGCATTGCCTTAGGTTGGTATATATTGGAGAGGCATAAAGTAGGGTGGAGATAAGGTGGGAATTTGCTATTGAAATCTTAGCTGCTTTGGTGAGAAGTTGCTTATTTCTGTACAGCGCTCCCAGTTTTTTCTGGACTTTTTTTATGGTCATGGATATGTGAATGTCAAATTTTAGTTTATTGTCTATTTCCACTCCTAGCAATTTGGTGTGTTCAGTTAGGTATATAGTGGTGTTGTCTTTTGCTGTGATGTTAAAGTGAGAGTTGTTTTGAGTATGTTTGGTGGGTTGGAAGATGAGTAGTTTAGTTTTGTTTGGGGTGAGTATTAATTGGGCATCGGATAACCAAGTTTCAACAGAGGAAAAGGCTTCCTATGTGACCTTTTGCAGTTTGGGTAGGGACTGGGCTGAGCAGATGATGGCTGAGTCATCTGCGTATTGTATGAGTGTGCCATGTTTGGTGGCAGATGCTAGATTATTGGTGAAAACAGAGAAGAGTAGGTGTCCAAGGATGGATCCTTGGGGAACCCCTATGGAGACAAGTAGTTGGGAAGATATGTCATTCTGCCATACAACGGATTGTTGGCGTTCAGACAGGTAACTCTGAAACCAGTTGGTGACTGATTGTGAGAAGGATAGGTTATTGAGGACAGAGATAAGTTGTTTGTGTGGGACCATGTCAAATGCTTCAGATAGGTCTAGGAAAGTAGCAGAGGAGAGATAGCCATTGTTTTTATGCTGAAGGATAGTGTTAGTAAAGGAGAGTAAGGCAGTGGTAGTGCTATGGTTTGGTCGGAAACCATGCTGAGTATTGGAAAGGAGGTTGTTAGTAAGGAGGTAGTCTGAGACCTGAGAGTGTATGCATCTCTCTAGTATTTTGGAGAGTGGAGAGAGAATAGCTATGGGGCGGTAATTGGTTAGTTCTGTGGAGGGTCCACCTTTGTGGAGGGGAATTACATGTGATACTTTCCACAGTGTGGGAACGTAACTTTCTGACAGAGATCGGTTAATCAAGATGGATACTGGGTAGGCCAGAGCATCAGCTGCGATTTGTAGGTATTCACTTGGGAGGTTGTCTGCTGCTAATCTGGTAGGCTTAAGTTTAGTTAAGAGTTTTTTATGTTGGAGGTAGGTACAGGAGAAAAAAAGAAGGCAGTGGGGAGATTACTAGTTGAAGGTGTGGGTTGAAGGGGAGGGGGGTTGTGTTGTTTAGCTAGTGATAGTATGGTTTGTGTGAAGTGTGTGTTGAATGAGGTAGCAATATTTTCTGAGGAGTGAGGGATGTTAGGAGGAGGGGTACTGACTTTACCTGGGTGGAGGATGGAGTTTATGGAGGACCAGAATTGTTTGGGGCTGTGTTGGGAGGAGTCTAGGGCAGACTGATAGTATTGGAATTTGTCCTGTTTTATTAGCTTTTTGACTCTATTGCGTAGTTCTAGGAATTTCTGTCTAGTTGAGGAGATTTTGGTTTTGCGCCAGTGCTCCCAGGCTTTATCCCTGTTTTTCATTTCTGACTTAGTGGTTTTCTGTAGCCATGGGGAGGGTTGTGCTTTGATTCTGGAAACTCTTATGGGGGCATGGTAATTAAGGATGCTCAGGAAGGTAGTATTAAAAAATTCAACTGCATCATCAAGACTGAGGTACTTTACAGGATGCCAGTTACATTCTTTGAGGGATGAGATGAATGTGAGTGGGTTAAAGTTTAGTTTTTTACGTATTTGACAGTAGATGACAGGTTTAGCTTGGTATAGGTATTTTTTGAGTAGGAATGTTTGGGAGTGATCACTGAGGCTATCTGATAAGCAGCCTGTTATATATGACTAGGGGCTCTTACTGACTAGTATCCAGTCCAGGGTAGTGTGCTTGCTGGAGTTTTTATTTATCCTGGTTGGCGAATGGACTAGTTGGGTGAAGCCATGAAGGTTTACATGATGGGGTGGATGGTTGCCAGAACAGGATTGCCAGTCAAAACTGAAATCACCTAAAATTATAGTTTCTTGTTGGAGATGGTGGGTAGACCAGCTGAGGAGGTTTTCTAGTGGAGGGATGTTTTGGCCAGGTGGGAAGTAGCAGCCAATTATGTTGATGGTTTTGTTTTGGTTTATTTTGAGGTTGGTAAATATTATTTCTTCATTGCCTATTTGTGGAGCTGATGATTTTAAGATCTGGATGTTTAGATGCTGTTTAAATATTATAGCTACACCGCCTCCTTTCTTGTTTAGCCGGTCTACTCTTAGTATGCCATAACCTGTAGGGAGTATCTGCTCACTGGTAATGTGAGGTTTTAGCCAGGTTTCTGTCAGGATGACTATATCTGGGAGTACAAGTCTATGGTGGCATGGAGTTCATGGACTTTGTTGGATATACTTCTAATATTTAGGCTTAGTAGAAGGAAGTCACTTGGCTTTCTATTGGCTGTAATATGGGAGAAGTTGTGGTTTCTAGTCTGATTATGAGGATTGGGGTTGGAGATGGTAGGGCCAGGGTTGGGGTGGATATCTCCACTTAGGGCTAGTTTAGATATGCATGAGGTTATTAGTTTTCTCAGTTTTTGAATGTGTTTGTTTATAAAGGAAACTTTATGATTGTGCTCTTTGGGTAATAGGTATGGTGGGAGGGTTACTGTGCTAAGTTGTAGGGATGCTTTATGTTTGAATAATATAGTTGGTAGAATATGTGGCGGGTGCATAGGGATGTTTCTTGAGTTGGTG
This sequence comes from Protopterus annectens, assembly GCF_019279795.1. NCBI lineage: Eukaryota > Metazoa > Chordata > Ceratodontiformes > Protopteridae > Protopterus > Protopterus annectens. The sequence continues at coordinate 1,036,135,783 of NC_056729.1, forward strand.
GGAGGCGAGCTGAGTGAGGGTGAGTCATGAGTGGTGGTGTGAGTAGTAGTACAGTGGTAGTGGTTGAGTGGGGGAATGATGGAGCTTTGGTAGGATGTAAGATATGCAAGGAGAGTGCATGCAGTGAGCATAGGTAAGGTATGCTTGTACATGTTAGTTGAGGAGGTGTGATAGTAGTGGGAAGATGGAGGAGGTAGTGTTGGGTTAGCATTGTGGTTGGCTACTGGAAAGATGGGAGGGGTTTGTAAGTGTAATAAAGGTGGGACCACTGGGGGCAGGAGGGAATAGGGGGCAGGGTGGGGAGCGAAGCGGGTAGAGACCCTGTTAGTTGCTCTTATGAGGGGGCTGGAAACAATCAGGTAACAGAGTTAATTGATAAATTAACATATGATAGTGACAAGGGTGGTTGTAGTTTTAAAAATGGTGCCTGCCACAGGTAATATTTATTAACTTTGGGATTGTCTTAAGGTAATAAACAGGGAAGGGGGAGGGGAGAACAAGGGTGTGAGCAGGCAGTTCTTTGTACTGCTGCTAATGAGCCAAAGCAAAGACAAGTTTGTGTTTAAGAAACAATTACAATTGACCAAGGACTGCTCTGAAACTGTAAGTCATTTCTTAACCATTTCTCAGGTGGAAAAACAGGATAACCTTGTATCAGTAGGCTACTGTGGTCTCAGTTTAAATTAACAAACACACAGTATTGATCAGTTATGGATACTATTTACTAATAGAAGGGAATAAGAGAGAAAGTGGAAGATGAGTGTGTGTGTGTGTGTGTGTGTGTGTGTGTGTGTGTGGGGGGGGGCTGCTTACAAGCCAAAGCAGAGTGCTCTCCAGGGGAAAATGAATATTGGCTCAAACAGGTAGACACATACTCAAAGTTAACTTTAGCTGTTTGCAGACAGTTCAGACCCGGATTGCGCTTTTCTTATAAGAATGATAAAGATGGTACCGCAGTTGAATACTTAAGAGTGGTGTTAGGTCTAGAAAAAATGAGTACAGAGAGGAGTATGCACTTTGAGATGGTAAAGATATATTAGAAAGATTAGAAAAAACAAACTGAGCAAATAGCTACTGTATATGCAGGAAAATGTCTTGAACCAACAACTAGTATATGCAGATACTGAGCCAATTGGAAAAACATCTGTTAGGAAAACCTCAAGACAGTTATGCAGTCACAGATAAAAATATAGCGAGCAGCACTCTGTTGAGGTTGTCTAATATGATTCTATCCACCAGTAACAGCACAATTATATAGAAATAGAAATAAATATAAATAAAGAAATAATTAGACACCAGTATGAGCTGTCTACACACAACACAATTACATGAATATATATAAGCTTATAAGCATTTGGCCTCTCAATTTATTGTGAACTACTGTTTTGTTAGCTTTGAACATTTACCTTTAGGCACAACTTAGTTTTTCATGAAAGAAAAAGCAAGACTGAATTTTTTCCTTATTACATGATTTTTATTCAAGCCATCACTGGAACGAATGCTGTAAAAAAACTGCAATACACTTCAGAACATCTAAAACTCTATGAATTTTGGAAGTCTAGTTGTCCCCAGGCCCATGGCTTTGTTCAGTTACTTCCTCCACATTTATTACATTAGAGACTTGGACAGTGGAGACGTGTTTAAAGATTGTAGAAAATTGTAAAAGCTAAGACTAAGTGTAAAAAAAAAAAAGAAAAAGAAAGCAGTAATCCATCTGGATGGTGTTGAGACAGGCTGGGGAATAAAAACAGGGGAAAGACACTGGAGAGGTTCAGGTGAGACTGTTGTTCAACAGGGTGGGCCAACAGAGTTGTTTTGCTATGGCTTCATTTCACCTATGGCTGACCTTGCCAGATATCTTAAGTGAATATAATAAAATGGCCACAAAGACTGGGTACTGAAGCAGTCTGTGGATGAAACTGAATAAGCCTATCTGTTGTCTGATCACAGGTAATGGTCATTCATCTGCTGTAACAGAGACCAACCCCATTCAAATTAGCCCCAACCATTCAGTTGTTTCCTGCAGCTGCCACTTGGTTTTCGGCCTGGCTGTATTAAATGGAGTTCATGGCATTTTCCTTGAAAAACTGCTGGGTATTACTGAACCTACAAAAACTTTTGTCATGGAATTTAGGCCCTTGGTTTGTTTTATTAACTGGTGTTCTTATATTTTCCCCACAGAAATTATTAGGTATCACTGAACTTGTCTTACTGAAAACTGGTGCAAATTTGACTATTTTAATGAAGGTCTCTTCAAGGGAAAGACCTGCAAACCAGCCACATTTTACTGTTTCAAAATGTTGTATACCTCTTTTCTACAGCCTTCTTATTCCACTGTTCAGTGTGTTAGCAACTTTTTACATCAAGAGTCTCATGCGTTCTGAAAGCATGACCTGGTTCTACTGTAAAATCTGTTTTAGTACAATAAAAGATATCATATCATCTCTGAACTTGGTAAAAAACACAACATAGCCATAATTCAAAAAAAATGCTGTTAGGTTTGGAAATTTTATTAAGCGTAGAAGTCCATGATGGATGCAAACAGCTATCAACTGGTTAATTAATATTTTCCATGAGGAGAAAAATAAGAACTAAAATAGTTCATCTAGTTCTAGAAATAGCAAATTAAACAGAGTTCACAAACCATTATGAACTACAGAGGTGAAAAAGAATAGGCCACTGGGGAATGTGGCAGCTGGAGATCTATAGAGGTCTGTGGCATAAGACAAAAACAGGAATGTTATGATCAGAATTGTCCAGGGGGGGCTGTAGCCATTAAATCACTAGAGGTAAACAGATTATATAACATGAGATAAATCCATGGTTCTGTATCAAATTATACAAGCAGGCCAAGTTATTTACGAACAGTATATAAATTGACTGAGTTCACAGGTAGTTACTAGGCATGAGGCCCAGGAAAGCACCAAAAACCTAGCTCAGCTGTTCCAGGAGGCTGCCTGGTTAAGTAACTTGCTCACAGTCACCCAGTAAGCAATTGGATTATGAGAGAATCAAACCCTGGTCTACAGGAAACAACTTGTTAACTACTTATAGACTTAATCCTTTGCAGTAGATGCCAGTAGAATGTGATGCCATGTGAAAGGTTAATTTCCACTTTTACTTCATTTGCTGTTGTGTCCAACTGAAATCCAATCTGCCCTGCTGCATGTGGGCAATCTGAATGAAGAAAATTGGACACATTGTGAAGAATCGTTTGAAGTGAGATATGCTGTATGAGCTCAGTATGCTCTCTTCAAGTTATACATGTTACAAGTCAGAAAATCTGTAACTATTTTTGTGGAATAATTTTACAGCAGTAGCCTATACAGTAAGAGCTTACAGTATTTCATTGGCAATACTGTTTCATGCAACACTCGTTTGTAAAACTGCAGGCATACATAAAAGGCCAACATGTGGATACAGAGCAAGAAGCTCTTCCAGTACAATAATCACTGAATAACGTGGTGTAGGCAGCAGAACATGTGGATACAGAGCAAGAAGCTCTTCCAGTACAATAATCACTGAATCACGTGGGGTAGGCAGCAGCTAAGTGTATGCAGTCTAATTAAAAAGGCAGAGCTGTGAAAACACAGGAAGACTGTAGGAAGGGCAGAACCAGTTTTACATTCTTTTTCATCAGACAATTTGGTGCGTTTACTGTTCTGCTGTACTGAAACACATTTAGCTTTTTCTTCTAAATTGTGTATCTAGTAATGCTATAACAGTATAGCATTTACCTGTGAATATTTCACAGCTTTTATCTTATTTCTAATATTTAGTCATTCTGAAGGATGTAAAATGTAGAGATTTTTGGTTGAAGAATGATGTGGAAATGGAATTCTTATCATGCTGTCTTACGCATATACTTTAGTTTTTATATACAAGAACCAGATGAACAAGTAAAGCTGTGGGCCTCCTGATTTTCTTAATATAGAGTAAGTGCCACTGAGCAAACAAGACTCCAAACACCATTAGTGAAAACGTACCTCTTAATTTGTTGAAAATTAATAGTTGTTTTAACTTCCTAGGTCTCAATAAAATTTAACAGAAATTATGCTATGTCACTTGGTACTCCAAAAAATCTCACTTCCTGTATATTAATGAAATGATAGGAATAGCAAAAAGCCTTTTAGGAACATGATATAGAACTTTATAGCAGAGTTTAAAGAAGTGGTTCTTGTTACTGATTAATGAATTACATCTACCAAGTGTAATGTTTGGCTGTTTAATCACTTAAAATAGTATTAAACAGGGGTGGCTTGTGGTATGAGCTGCAGCCCTACCCCTCATTATAAAGAAAATATGTTTAATTTTAAGTCAGACAAACAACTATTATTTAGAAATAGTTGATTTTCTGATTTTTGTTTTTTTTCATAGTGCTTGGGACTACACGCATGCACATGCGCATTGCGCAGAGTTCTGAGGATATCCAAAGCAAATCCCCTAAAAATTGTCTAAATCTGCATGTCAAATTGTTTTCAAAACAGTCAAGCATCAGACCAATGCATGTTTGTTCCATCAATCAGAAAAGCTTTTCCATCAATCAGAAAAGCTTTTGAGTACATCACAAATGTCACTTGAGAGCTTCTCATTGGGCTGCAGCATGAAGTAGTGAAGAACTCTGCCTTTTGGATCAGGCTGCCTCAGCTGATGAGACAGCCTGATTAAAAGAAAAGTAAAGCGGTAACATGCCAGTAGACAGGCACAAGCATGGCAGCAAGTTTTTTTTAAGTGTGTACATATATATTTTGTTTTGTTTACAGGCACTATGCCTGTATATGCATGTGGGGAACATAAAACTCACAAATGTTCCTGATTATATGTCTTTAATGCTCCAGGGGTGCGGTGCTCTGATTTTAGGTAAAGTACTAGTGACTCTGGTCTCTTTCTATCATTAAAACATGCTATGTGTCAAGGAAAAAATGAAAATGCGATGAAACCATTTTGAAATAAAGTCTGCTGCAGCTTTCAGACACTTTGGATGAGACATATCATTGTGACTGTTTTTATATAGTGGTAATGTAGTTAGTGATTTGTATGCCATTACTTTGATTGTGCATTTGGTGAGGTCACTGCTGCTGTCAGTCCCAAAAGTTCTAATAACATAATGATTAAAGCTTTCTAATGTAGCAGTAATAGGAAATATATGAAGTGCTAAGCTAGAAGTTAACATTTTTTTAATATGAAGTTTTGTTTTTGAAGTGAATAATGAACTTTTGTGATTACTTTCCTTCCTTTCTTGGAGTTTAGATATTTACAAAAATAGATTGCATAACTGATATTTTAAGTGTTTTTTAATGGTGCAGCATTTAAATTCCTCTCTGCACATGCATTTTATTAGTGTGAACTAATCCCTACAAGAGGTGTTAGCTGTTTGCTTCCTTACCAACTGTGATGCCCGTGCACTGGCCCAGTAACCAAGGAGCCTCAAGCCTCACCGCTAACACCAGTGCGGGATGTGCACATTGGGAGGATGACACGTGCACACATAGTAAAGTACAATTTCCCTTAAGAGCACACAGAGATCACAGTTATTCTGCGGCTGGTTTCTCCCTTTCTCTCCAGATCCCGAGTAAGACTCCCCAAACTTCCAGCACCTTCTCTGTCCAACCAGTGCTTCGTGTCCCTCCCTACATACTTTAAGATTTGATTTATATACAAACACACAGACACTCCTGGGGAAATCTGGCACAGGTTCACTAGCTATGTCTTTCTGCCCAGACTACAAGGTAGTACCAAATGCCACCAACCACTCTTGTCAGCTGCTCTAAGGCCCTTACCAAAGGGTGCCCAATTCTACTGTGTAATGTTACTGCTATCCAAATAGTAAGTGTAACCAACAGCAAGGCTATTGTAGTGGCCTATACAGTACCACCAAATACACATGCAAGTACTTTAAGAGCTTAAATATCTCTACACAAAACCAGCCACAATTAATAGGTTCACATATATTTAATAATCAATAGAAAGAACTCAAGACAATACTCATTAACTCAACGCAGTGACAACAGAGTTTAGAATCACAGGAAATACTTTAAAACAACATTGCAGAACAGTCTCACATAAATACAGAAAACATATACACTAATCTTGCTATATTCCTATCCATCTCTAAGAGAAACTATATTCTAAATAACTTACTTACAGAGCAAGGCAAAGTGCTGGTGATGTTGTCAGATCCAGGACAAAATACAAAATGCCCTGACTTTCTGTTTGAGATAGTTCTTAAATTAATAATACACATTACTGCTGAATTATCTCAGATTACATCATTCTTGTCACCTCTGCCTAAGCTTCCCAGGCTAGCAGAAACATAAATGTTAACATGTCTGTTAAAAATACTTATCTCTCAGAAGCTGACAATTCTCTCTTAGAAGCTTGCCTGAAACTGAAAGTTGTAAAACAATTACCTTGGAAACCTGTAATTACCTCTGTTTCCATACAAAAGAAAGAAGCTCCTAGCCTAGACATCCTGTCTCTTAGCTGAGATAAATTAGAAGTTATGTACCTCTAGAAAGGATCAACATAATCTAGTGACACTAGGTTGAGAATGGTGGAACCAAAATTTGCTCTGTCTCTGGAGACCAAATCTAATTTGTAATGTGAAACAAAGGGAGCTCTGGTAGAATGGGCATTGAAACCAACTCTTTGCCTCTGAGCTGATAAATGTAAGTGATCACAGAAGACAGCCATCTAGATAAAGTTACCTTAGAAACTGGAAGGCCTTTCCTGTTCTCTGCATAGGATAGAAATAGTTGATCAGATTTCCTAAAATGTTTGTCTTATCCAGATAATATCTGAGCTGTGAACATCGAGATAATGTAACTTTTGTTCAGCTCTATCAGAATAGAAAATACTGGAAGATCAATGGATTGATTTAGGTTAGTTTGTGATGCCACATTTGGTAAGAAGATTAGTTCTTAGGGACACCCTGTCTTTGTGGAATATTAGATAGGAGGGCGAACACAGAGAGCATGAAGCTCAGATACTCTTCTGGCAGATGTAATGGCAACTAGAAAAGTGTTTTCCAAGCGATTTCAAAGAACAGGCAGCTGCAGGTTGGAAGAATCAAGGATGTTAAAATTAAATTTAGATCCCACTGTGGTGGGGTCTCTGAGGTTTCAATAAAAGATACCTCGAAGGAATGCCTTGCAAAGTTTATGTGACATAATGTTGTGGTCCAAAAAGCCTATATGAAAATTTGAAATGGCTGCCAGTTGAACTTTCATTGTGGAAGAAAAGGATCCTGAATGAAAAATGTCAGCTAGGAAGTCCAATAATGAATTGGAGCAGTATAGGGGTCTATGTTCCTAGCTTTTGCCCAGTTACTAGTGTAAATCTTTCTGGTAGAAGATTTTAGGGAAGCTACTAAGATATAAGGATTAGAAATCATAGGAAGACTGGCTAAGGATGGAAGTGGAGCAACCAAGCAGTGAGGTTGAGAGAAGGTATGGATTGGTGCAGTTGACCCGACTGGTGGGTCAGAAGATCTGGAACCGGGTCCAGATGCCATGGCTGTACCAAGAGGTAATGATGTAACCATATCTGTCGAGGCCAATAAGGGGCAATGAGAATCAACTTGGCTCTCTGCTTTCTGAATTAGCTGAGGTATCAGCGGAAAAGGTGGAAAGGCATAAGGCCAATCTTGGGTTAGGCGTCTCTGGGGAATGGCATGGAAGAGTCTGGGCATTTGCTGTTTTGAGGTGTAGCGAAAAGGTCCCACTTCTGAAAAATCTCTTCCGTCACTGACTGTTTGAGAGACCACTCGTGAGGCATGAGAATAGCTCTGCTCAATCTGTCCACTATGATGTTGGATTTCCGGGGATGTGCATTGCTATCAGAAACCATTGCCAAAGTCTGAGAGCCTCTCGACACAGTGGATAGGACTTGGTTCCACCCTGTTTGTTTATATACCACACTACGGACATATTGTCCGTTTGGACTAATAGTTCCCAAAGCACTGCTCTCATCTCCAGAACATTTATGTGCAGATGGTACCATGGACCATTCTGCCTTGATAATGCCCCCCACCCGATCATGACAAATGGTCTGCCTTGATGGATTTGAGGGGACGATATTCACCAAGTCAGATGCCTTTGCAAGTTGGAGTTACTATGATCTGGTGGGAAGTTGTTGAAAGGACCATTGGGTGAATAGCATCCATTGTGAAGTGTTATGGCAAATCTGGCCTGAATTTTGTTGCTGAATAGAATCACTTGTCTTTGAATGTCCAAGATCCTTTGGTCTGTCAACCTTGCAGAAAGTTATGTGTTCAATTTGCCTATAAAAGTAATATATTGACAACCTCTGCAAGTATGAATGGTGTAATTTCTGGCTTGGAGAAGCTGATGCCTGGTGGTGGCAGTGAGGAGTGAGTCGTCTAGATATGGAAACACCTGGAATCCTTGACATCTCAGGTGAGCCGTAACCACTGCCAAGCATTTGGTGAACACTCTGGGGGCTGTAGTGAGTCCAAAGGGCAGGGCTCTGAACTGGAAGTGACTGGTCCCCAGAATCTTCTGGGCGTCTGTGAATTTTATGTGGTAGTATGCATCCTGGGCAGAATAGACTGAAGCGTGACCATCCGGAATCTTGATTTCTTTACAAACTTGTTGAGTTTGCTGAGATCTAATATTGGTCTCCAGTCTCCTGTCTTTTTGGAACTAAAAGAACCTTGAGTAGATTCGGATCCTATTTGGTCCGCTGGGACTGGCTGGATGGCTCTTTTTACTAGCAGTTTTGATATTTCTAGTACTGCTAATTTTGTTGAATTGGGGTTTGAATAAAGGAAATTTTGTAACCCTCGGATATAATTGACTGTACCCATTTGTCTTAACATCTCAGGGATGCTGGAAGGGTTTGTCAGAAAGAGGCTCTCTGCTACCCTGATTCTGCGGACCACCTCTGCCCCTACCCTCTGCCTTTGGGGTCCTTCTGTCCTTTGGGGTAAGGTCTAGAAGTCTTGCCATCTTGTTATCTAGTCAAAGTGTCTTTCAGCATGGAGGAGTTAGCAATGGAGTTAAGGATTCCTAGCTGTGAGCTAATCTTATCCTGAGACCCAGCAGCTGACGGATCCTGTAAAACTTCTCCCACATAGTCCTAGAATCTTTATTAGGAGGATGGACAGGTAATCAACTGGGACACCCTTTGTCAAATATTGTCTATCTTGTGGGGCAGTGATAAATTTTGAAGGTCTCCTAGGGATAGGTTCCACCTCTGTTTCAGGATTTCAATGATGTCTGAAAATGAGACATCCTCAGAGGAGGACCTTGGGATCCCTCCGACTCATCCAAGTCAGTATCTGATGTGTTCTCCTGATGGATCAGGAGAAGCCTAGGCACTGTAGTGGGAGGAGCTGATGGAACTGTCCTCCAATGAAGGTCTCAAGGAGGAAATCTGTAAGAGAGTCGGAGGAGGAATGCTCTGTGGATGTGATATAGCTACCGTCTGTTGAGATGGGCTATGGGGCCAATGCCTGAGACTTTAATAGTCTACTCACCACTCTCTCAAGGTCGTGATCAGATAGCCTGGATGATATGGCTCTGCTCTGAGAGCAAAGGTGATCTCTTCTTGAGATCAATGGAGCCATCAGAGCGGATGGAGGCCAGAGCCTATCTCGAGCCTGGTGATGAAGGACCAATATAAGTTTATTTTTTGTTCCTGCAGGACTCTTGGGCTGAAAGCATGACAGATAGCACAAGAGTCCAACACAAGAAGTGTGACTGTCTGTCAGAGACATCTTCTGACAGCATGAGTCACAACATAACTGTGTCGATGAACCACAATCACACACAAAAACACTCAGTCCAACAAAATAATTTAAATTAATTAAATTAAATTACATTAACCAGGGAAAACACACAGTCACACACAAACAATCCCTGACAGGAAAAATTTAGGGAGGGGAAGGCCTAAGGCCTGACTAGGGACAAGGGAATATTTAGTCAAAAGCAGGGAACACTGGCGGAATAGGGCTAAGGTGAACTAAAATATAATATATATATATATATATATATATATATATATATATATATATATATATATATATATAAAATTAAAGGGGGTAGACTAAAAGTCTCTGAAAAGTTCACTTACCAAGAGCTGGTAAAGAAGGCACCTCATTATATGAGTAATCTCCGCCTTGCATCATGGGATATAGGGTTGCCTCGAGCTGGTAAAATTAGGATTGACAACTTAACATCTAACTTTATAACACATCTTAAAACTCTTTACTTCTCAACTTATTTTTTTTAGAGTTTTGCAAGTTAACTCTGTATATCCCAGTTTCTACTATGAAATAAACATTTACATAGACATAGAGTTTATAAACATTTCTGCTCTTTTCCAGCAGGGTGCACTGTGGTTACAATCGGGTCTATATCAAAAGACCGAGGAGGCATTTAATCAAACACCTCTTTGTCGACACATAAAGAGCGAACACACTAAAGTCAAACGATCAAAACAGTGATTTCTTTCCCTGGGAAAGAAATCGCTAGCACACACACACACACACCCACACCCTTTCAATCCTAACAACATGGGAGGCTTTGCCCCCCCACACCCCCCTAACTAAATATACCAACTCCGAGATTGCACTACAGTGGGGAAAGGGACAAACACATGGGGATGGCCAAGCGATTTCTTTCCCAGGGAAAGAAATCTTTGTTTTGAGTGTTCACGCTTTAGTGTGTTCGCTCTTTGTCTGTCGACGAAGAGGTGTTTGATTAAACGCCTCTTTGGGCTTTTGATATAGACCCATTACAATCTTGAAGCTCAGTACAAAACATAGTTTTCTTACATAGACCCGTTACAATCTTGAAGCTCGGTACAAAACATATTGTTTTCTTTCATTTTTAAGGCAAGCATATAAATCATATTACTACTCACAAATGACAGAATTATTTACAAAATTCTATCTAGCTGGGCTGGCAGTGTCACATTTCTATATAAATCATATTAATATTTTCAGGTGACATATACTTATTTACAAAATTCCAGCTAGCTGGGCTGGCAACATCTTGGTTTATCACATTTCTCCCCCCCAATGAGAACTCAAGCTAGTTTTAAAAGTGACCCGTGAGAAACCTTGCTTGAGAGGATTGAGCCTATTTGGGAATACCTTACCCCATTCCTTGTCTTGACATCCCATCTGCGTTGGCATTGCTAACCCCACTGCGGTGCTGTACCACAGTGCAGCACCACATTGCTAACCCCACTTGCAACCCTAGGCTCCACCTTCGCAACTTGGCATTTTTCTGGCTGGCTTGATGTAACCATGTTATGGGATTGTGATCTGTAATTACAGTGAATTTCCCTCCATAAAGATAAGGCTGAAGTTTCTGTAGTGCCCATACTATGACTAGATATTCCTTTTCTACAGCTGCATAGCATTCTTCCCTAAGTTGGAGCTTACAACTGAGATAAACCACTGGGTGCTCTTCTTCTTCTGAAGAAATCTGGCTAAGTATAGCCCCCACCCCATGGTTCAAAGCATCCACCTGCACAAAAAATTCTGTACTGTAATCTGAACTGGCTAACACAGGGGGTCCTCCCAAAGCTTCCTTAAGCTTCTGGAATGCCTGCTCACATGCTGGGGTTCACACTACCTTATCTGGCCTGTTTTTCTTGTCAGGTCTGTGACGGGAGCAGCTATGGTACTAACACTGGGGACAAACTTTCTGTAGTACCCTGCTGTCCCTAAGAATGCTCTCATCTGCTTTTTGGTAACAGGTGCAGGTCATGCCTGAATGGCTTCCACTTTAGCCGGTTCTGGACTGATCATAACACTCTCCTAGGTAGGAGACCTCTGCCATACCCACCTAACATTTGCTGGACTTAATGGTCAACCCTGCCCTCTGTAGTCTGCCCAGCACCTCCCTGACATGTTGAAGGTGCTCTTGCCAGGAATGGCTGTAGATGGCAATATCATCTAGGTAAGCAAGGGCAAATTCTCCTGCTTCTGCTAGGATATGATCTACCAGCCTCTGGAACGTCACTGGGGAATTTTTCATCCCACAGGGCATCTTTGTGAACTCATGCAAGCCAAAAGGAGTCACTAAGGCTGACCTCTCTCTAGCACTGGGAGTCAAGGGCACCTGCCAGTAACCCTTGGTAAGATCAATGTTGGTAAGATACTTAGTCCCACCCAGCTACTCTATGGCTTCATCTGTCCTAGGCATGGGGTAAGCATCTGACTCTGACTATTTACTTTTCTGTAGTCCACAAAGAACCTGGTGCTGTCATCCTTCTTCAGTACCAGTACCACTGGGGAGGCCCAGGGACTGCTGGACTCCTGATTTACCCCTAGTTCCAACATTTCCTGTATCTCCTCCCTCAGAGTCTGTTTGACTCTCTCACACACCCTATAAGGGGCTTGCCTAATAGGCCTTTGGGGTCTTGTATCCACCTGGTGCTGCACCAGGTGGGTGCACCCTCGTTTCCCAGTGAACATGTCCCCAAACTCCTGTAACAGTGCTTGGATTTCTCAAACCTGGGTAGGAGATAGCTGCTGGGAAATTGCTACTGCTTCCTCTAAGGTGTCAGTTTGAGTCTCACTGAGGAGATCAGTCACCAGATCTCCCTCAGACTTCTCCTGCAATCCACTGCAAATACTCAGCACAAGGGCTTCCCTATCATGGTAAGGTTTCATCATGTTAACATGGTACAATTTGTGCCCCTGCCTATCAGTTCAACCATGTAGTTAACATCACTGACCTTCCTTACCACCTTGTAGGGTTCCTCCCAGCTGCCTGCACCTTGTTGTATCTGACAGGAACAAGAACCATTACCTGCTGCCCTACAACATACTCTCTAGCTCGAGCATTCCTGTCATACCATACCTTTTTCTGCTGTTGGGATTCAGCCAGGTTCTCCTGGGCCAAGCCCATGAGTCCCCCTGAGCCTTGTCCTGAGGTTTAAGACATATGCCACATAGACTCCTCTCCCACTCATCTCAAATTAAATCTAGAGGCCCTCTCACCCAATGCTGTTACAGCAACTCAAAGGGTGAAAAACCTGTGGAATCCTGGGGAACTTCTCTGTAAGCAAACAACAGATGGGGCAAATATTTGTCCCACTCCCTCTTAAACTGGTCTGAAAATGCCTGTAGCATGGACTTGAGTGTAGAGTTTAACCTCTCAATAAGACCATTAGTCTAGGGATGGTAGGGGTGGTCTTTAGGTGCTTCACTCCACAGTACTTCCACAGACAAGCCAGCAGGCCTGATATGAAATTGGCACCTCTGTCAGTCAATATTTAATTTGGAAAACCTACCCTGCTGAAAATCTCTAATGAAGCATTTGCCACCTTTTCTGTCTCAATGGAGGACAAAGACACTGCCTCAGGGTATCTTGTAGCATAATATACTACCACTAGGATATACTTTTTCCCTGTGGAACTTGGGGTACTCAGAGGCCCCACAATATCCATAGCTATCCTCTGAAATGGCTCCTCAATCACAGGCAAAGGCATCAAAGGAGCTTTCATCTTGTCTCCTGCCTTGCCTACCTTTTGGCACTGCTCACTGGTCCTGTAGTACCCTGTTACATATTTGGAAATTCCAGGCCAATAGACGTTCTGCATAATACATCTCTTTGTACGTTTTATGCCCGTATGACGTGCAAAGGGAATATCATGGGCTATGGCTAGAAATTCCAGATGGTAGGCTCTTGGCACTACCAACTGCTGTATTCTCTCACTTTCTAGTCCTCCCTCAGGGGTCCACTCTCTATACAGTAACCCTTTGTCCCAGTATACAGATTCCCCCTTCCATTGAGAATCAGGTGCCTCACTAGCTACCTGTCTCAGGCCTTGTAATGCATGGTCTGAGAGCTGAGGCTGTTTCAACTCTCTCTTTGTAACCCTTCCCAGCTCCCCTTCCACAGGAAGTCTTGTATTTTCTGACAGTGGTGCCTCACTGTCAGACTGGGTACTGCTACTCACCTCTGCCCTTGCAGTCACTCTGTCCAAGGGAACATCAGTACCCACAAGCAACTGTGGCTCACCTTCAGTCTCACTGCTACAAGGTAGCTCCCTCCCTGAAGTAGCCACCTCACCAGTCCTGGCTGCAAGGGTGTGGTCTGTCTGGGTCTCCCCCAGGCTACCAGACCCACATGCTTCTATCCAGGCCTGACTGCATGTAACTGCATGAACACATGGTACTGCCTTATCAAAATCATTCCCTATCAGGACATTTGTAGGATGGTAGTTTGGTACCCTGGTTGTCTCAAGACAAGCTACTGTTGGCATTCTGTCTTTCCCACTTACTGGCTCTCCCACCTTTTGTTACCCACCTTGCCTCTGTGGATATCTATATGCTACATGGCCCCAATGGTTGCATTCAAAACATTTAACCCTAGGTCCTGGACATTTACCTGGACTAGTGGCTTCCCCTGTTACTGGCAGATTCTGTTGGGGCAGTCTGGGCTGCCGACCATGGGTTCCCTTAGACTCATGAGCAGCACTGGGTGTCCCTTTCCTGTGCAGGGATGCCCTGCTTGCTAGGTATAGGTCACCTTTCTTCCCCAACTTATCTACAGTAAGGCATTGTCTATCAGCTAACCAGATCCTCATGTCCTCAGGCAAAGTGCTAAGGATTTGTTCCCTCACCAAAAGGTCTGCCAGCCCCTCAGAAGTGGTGATGTGGCATCAACTCACCCATCTATGAAAATATGTGCTTAGTTCAGCAACATATTCACACACACTTTCATCTGCCTTGCGTCTATGCTCACGAAACACAGTTCTTTACAACATTATAATTTAAAAAGTCATTATCAGACAGTTTGGACAGAACAGTTACAGCATTACCATGGAGTAAGGGGGTCAGGAACTGTACCCATAGCCCTTGGTCAACATCTTACTGTTTACATACCCTCTCAAAAATATGAATAAAACTATCAAAATTATCCCCCTCTGTAAACTGTGGTAGAAATTTTCTGACTTTTGTTGTTTCTGGGGTTCGGTTACTCCCTTCCCCATTGCCTCCATGACTCTGGCAAAGGGGAAAAAGCACACTGATTTTTCTTTTGGCTTACTCTCTTAATCAGACCTTTCCTCTATCCCCGCCACATCTCCTCTCTCCCCTTTTTTTACATTGCAGTGGTGACATTTCATAGGTTCATAGGTTCATAGGTTCATACTAGGCTATCTGCCCTAGGGCATTTATAAGCCTAGCCAGAGTGTGTTTGGCTTTCGCCACCCATTTTAAATTAATTTTGCTATGCCCTTTTTCGAGGATAGTATACTGTGCCTCTGTCTAACAGTGACACAGAAGTGATACCCGGGGTAAACCTACGATCTCCCATCCACTCATCAAGATTCCTCTTGAAGAGAGTCAATGAGGGACTCTGCCTAACCTGGACTGGGATTTTATTCCAGAGTGAAGGGAGCCTCTGGGTTATGAATCTGTCCCTCCAGCATGTCCTATTTATTTCAGTGCTGAGGTTCAAGTCTCGGCGTAGCGTGGCTCGATGGGATTGATTTTTTCTGGTGCAGCATGTCCATTAATTCGGGTTGGACATGGCTTTAGGCACAGATCGCCTCTGAGCAGGCAGTATGCCACTGAGTAGAGCTGGAGTTTCGTTAACCGGGCAGCATATGGCATCTGTTTGAGCCCTTTGATCCTCTTGGTGAGGTACTTTTGGGGTCTTTCCAGTTGCTGCAGGTGTCTGGTAAGTTACATCCTAAAAGGGGCATTGTACTCAATTATGGGCCTGATGAGGGAAGAGTAAAGAGGCATGATGACCTCCCCTGATCTAGATGTGAATCCCTCCAAGATTAGGTGGGCTATATAAAATGTTTTTCTAACTACTTTGGCCACGTGGTTGTCAAATGAGAGATTGCTATCAACTTGGGTCCCCAAGTCCCTAATTACTTCTTCTGTACTTAATGGATTACCACCTATGTGGTAATTTGTGGGCACTTTGTTTTTGCCAAAGGGGATAACTATACACTTTTTGGCATTTAGCTTGAGGCCATGGCTCTGGCACCAGTTGTCTGTTTCTATGAGGCCCTTTTGGAGGATGCTTGTGTCGGCTGGAGAGTCGATTATGGCGTCCAGTTTGCAGTCATCTGCGAACTTGGTTAGCCACAGTCCTTCTGTGTTGGCCTGTACCTCCAAGAAATATATACCGAACAAGAGAGGACCCAGGACTGAGCCTTGTGGGATGCCACTTGTAACTGGTTTGGAGTCTGACATGGCTCCAGCAATTCTAACCATGTGGGTTCTGTCCTCCAGTTTGCAACCCATCTAGTGACATAGGGGTTTATATTTAAGCTGGTGAGCTTATCTATAATGCCCAAGTGCGGTATTGTATCGAAGGCTTTTGCGAGGTCCAGGTAGGCTGTGTGAACCACCTTCCCCTGGTCAATGGCCTTGGTGACTATTTCAAAGAAATTGACCAGGTTTAAGAGGCAGGATCTGCCCTTAACAAAGCCGAACTGGGTAGGATCCAGTGTCTGTAGATCCCCAATATCTTTATTTATGAGGTCCATGATGATCCTTTCCATAGCTTTGCAGACCAAGCTAGTCAGGCTTATGGGGCGATAGTTTCCAGGATCTGTTGAGGCACCACCTTTGTGGAGAGGGACCACTGTTGCTGTATGCCACTCTTTGGGTACATATCCTGTAGTAAGGCTGAGACTGAACAGTAGTTTTATGTTTGGGTTTAGCTCTTCTTGGAGTTCATGTAGGATGCAGCCCGGGACACCGTCTGGTCCCATAGATGCTGTGTTTTTTGCTTTGGAGAGGGCGGCTCTTACCTGAGCATCTGAGATGTTAGGGGGGCAGCACTCTGCTGGGATAGATATTTGCCCTTTTGGTGGGAAGGGGGGGGGGTTTGCTCTGAACCTGTCAGCTAGGATGTTGGCAATGTCTGTGGGTTCGGAGTATTTTTTGTCATTTTGGACTAATTCTGAGCATATCTGGGAATTCCCACCCAGGTTCCTAACATAACTAAAGAAAGCCTTGTGATTATCCTTAGTGTCCTGTGCAATTTTTCTCGAAGCTGGCCTTAGACGATTTTATGAGTGCCCGTAGTTTTTGCTAATACTGATCAGAGATGCCTTCCCTTTTTGGGATTTTGCTCTATCATATAGTAGCTTCCTCCTTCTATTGTATAGTTTGTTTATGGCTGGGGTCCACCAGACAGGACACCTGCCTTTGGAGGATTGGGTCTGGGTTTTATTTGGGATTGCATGATCCATGCATTCCTGAAGGTGTTCATAGAATGCATTTATAAAGGATTCTGCGGTCTGGGCCGTATTTTCCACAGGCCCAGGGGCTTTGAAGGATTCCACCTCAGTTTTGAGGAGTGTGAAATTTGCTTTAGAGAAGTTTTTCAGTGTGGTTTTCTGGGCAGGGGGTGGGGTCGGGATGTGAATATCCAGTGAGATTAGTTTATGGTCTGATCTTACCAGTGAGGGATACACTTCTGGTCTGGAGCATAGAGTCCCCATGTTGGTGATGATCAGGTCCAGTATGTTTTCCTCTCTTGTGGGAGGGGTAACAAGTTGTTCCATAGCATTTGAGTTTATAAATTCTAGGAACTTTTGGGCTAGGGTGATAGAGCTAGAGTAATGCTCCCAGTCTATGTTTGGGTAGTTGAAGTCGCCCAATATAATGGTGTTTGGAGAGACCTTCATATTTTTCAGTGTTCTCAGGAAGGCCAAGTGGGGTTCCTGGGTTTGGGAGGGTGGTCTGTAGCAGGCTATAAACTGGAAGGCAGTTTTACCCACTGTTAGTTGCACATGGATAGTCTCTGATGCTTCGTGCTGTGCCACCAACCTGGAGGTGTGGGTATCTTTGACGAATATTGATACTCCCCCTCCTTTTGTGGTTCGGTCCAAGTTTTGGGGCCGAAAAGCATGGTATGAGGTATAACCTGGTAGTGTTGGGGTGCTCTCGGGAGCCTTGAACCAGGTTTCTGTTACTGCACAGATATCGATGTTCTCCGTGCTAAGGAGAGTTTTGAGTGCGTGCATCTTGAGGTTTAGACTTCTGGCATTGAGTAGCATTACTTTTAGTTTCTTATCCCTTGTGATACCTAATGAGGTGGGTTTGTCTTTTGAGCCTTGCCTAAAAAAGGCACTATGGGGGTAGCAAGAGCCTTTGCCAATATCCGAAAGCCCAGGGGAGACAGGTGCAAGCCGTCCCTAGCGAAGCATCGTGGCTTGTCGAGCATGTCATCCCAGGCTGACAGGCATTGGATCCCCTTTGAATGACACCAATACTTAAGCCAATTGTTGAAATTGATTATCTTGTCTTCATATTGTGGCATCATTCTTGGTGAGGGTAAGATGCTACTCAAGGTCAGGGTCATACCAGCCTGGGCTACATGCTCAGAGATCTCCTTTATGTCTCTTTTCATGTAGTCCAGGGAGGTACGTCTCAGGTCATTCACACCAGCATGGACAATGACTGAGTCATATTTGTACTTGCCTTGGAGTGACCTGAGTGCTTGTGTTATGTGGCGGATCCTAGCGCCCGACAGGCAGCTCACCGTGACCTTCTCCTTGTTCAGCCTGGTGGCGGGCGTCAGTGTGCCTGACGATAGAGTCACCTATTACAAGTGTATCAGGTGTGTTGTTTAGCCTTAAGGGCTGTGACTGTTCGGCACACTGGCTTTGTGAGTGTGGTTTCCTTCTCCTCCTGACTGGTTATGCCAGTACTGAGTTGAGAGAGCTTAGCCTCCAGTTTGGCTATATGGTTGCATCTCTCACATGTGTTGGAATTTGTTGGGAGGAGGAGAGGGTTGTCTGTGTACATGAGGCAGTTGTAGCACTGCCTCAAGTTTCCCGGATTCACCAGCTGGACCGGAGAGGAGATTGACAACTGACCTTTGGACATGCTAGAATAGTATTGGGAATTCCTTTATAATTGAAAAAAAAGGCCAATGGGGAGCAAGGTACTCAAGGGGAGTTTGTGAGGGTGTAGTGCTTTTAATTTTTTAGTGCTGACTTAGTAAGCAAGTGCCAGGTAACTTAAATGCAATGTGTTACAGGTAACTTAAATGCAAAAATGACAAACAGTAACTTTCTTTCAAGTGAAACAAGGAAATAAGTATGGTAAGCAATGCAGATATCACTGAGGATCCACAGAAGCACTGAAAAGCTGCGTTTTAGGTGGCATTAGCGTTTCAGGGAAATAACAAGCAAACAAACAACAAGCATACAAACAAAGCTAGATTCAGCAGGCCTGGATCTAGTCTATGCTACAGCAAACAAGGTGTACCAATTTCAGTAAGAAACAGTTCAAATATGCAGGCACTATGAGCCTTTAACCAGAAATTCCCAGCTCAGAAGGGCAGAGTCCAGCCTCTCCTCCCACAAGAGTGCAGACCACGAACCTTCTTAATGTAAAATAACTGGCCTGAAGCCCAAGTGCTTAAACCAGAACTAATACACTTTTAGAATAACAGACACTGAGCCCTCAATCAGCAGTTCCCAACTTAGAAGGATGTAAGCTACCTGTCCTGCCATCACAGTGCAGGCCACAAACCTTCCTAATGTAAAACAACTGGTCTGAAGCCCAAGTGCTTAATCCAAAAGACTTAGAATGATAGCTACACTTTAATCAAGTTACTACCAAGCAGTAATAAATACAATTTCTTAAAACTGAACAACAAAAAAGAAAGAAGGGAGAAAAATAAAAAAAGAAAAGCACCTGTTTATATTAGTATCCCCACTGCATTTTGAAAATAAAAACTGCAAAAACTTTACTTCAAGTCTAATTGGTTTTCTCTTATCTTTAAAGCCCTCCCAGCTGGGAAAACCCTTGATTGATGTCACAGAACATTATGCCCTAGCCAATTTCTCTTTTCTTTTTTTTTTCTTTTCCCTCAGCCAATCCACTTCCACCAGACTGTCTCCAGTTTCTCTTTATTAGATTGTTTTCATGGAAACATGAAGACCAGCTGCAGAACTACTACAAACATGCATTTGCCAGAAAAAAAGTTTAATTATATTCAATATTCTTTTTCATTTACTTGCTCTCTCTTAAAACTAATCAATATAAGGGCCTTAATATAGTTATTTCCACATGCAAGAATGAAAAAAGCACATTAATTTTAACTTTGTCATGCCTTTTTAACCAGGCTTTTTTTGTTGCATTGTATGGTCCATATTTCTCAAAACTGTACAAGAGGAAAGAGAGAAGAGGGGTGAAAAAGAAAAAAAAAACACATTACACTTAAAAATAGCATGCAGAGAAAACCATACATCACAAATACAGTACTATTAAGAAAATAAATTTTTTCTTTACTTACAGTTAGCCTTCTCCCCTTTCTGCCCCTCCGCAAAACATTTTTCTGAACATTAGTGGCATGAAGTAGGGCATATACTTTACAGTCCACCACAAATCCAAGTCATTTTGAAAAGGTCCAATATTTCCAGATTTTCTTGTGGCATAGTTCACAAACATAATTATTGCATTGTAATCCCACATTGAGTTACTGGTTTTATTACTGTTCTTCTCCATCGCCCAAATTCTGTCTCTGCTTCACTTCCAACATACTCTCGACTCTTCTAATCAACTCTCGTGCTTCCGTCCTTCTCTCCAACATTCTCCATTGAAATACTGGAAAAGGTTTCACATGTATAGTCTCTCTGTCATCTTTCTTACCAGAAGAACAAGAAGCAGAATATCCTTCTATTTCACAGCTCACTTTTTGTTGGACAAACTTTTGTATTTCTTTCTTAGCATGCACATCATCAAAAAATGATTTGTGTCCCTCCAGGGAAGAATGCTTTAAAAACAGCTGGATACAGCAATTTGAATCTCACACTCCTGTCTTAATATTCCCTGGACAGTGGGATGAATTTACTCTTCTTCTTCTGCCTGGTGTACAGTGAATAATCATTCCCCCAAACTCTCTGCTGTTTCCCACTTTTAGTATTTTGCCCTTCTGCCACAGTTTTTTCAGAATGAACTCCTTCTGCTGGAAGGATTGCATCTTTACTATTAAAGGTCTAGGCTGCTTTCTTATAGCTAGGTTAGGAGCATACACATAATGTGCCCTTTCAACTAACAACTCTTGCTGTAGGATACCAGTCCAGTTGTTTATTTGAGGTTTCATAAAATTAATACAGTCTGTTCCTTCCAGCTTCTCCGGTATAGCTGAAAATCTCAGGTTTTCCTTAGGTGCTCTGTTCTCCAATTCTATTATTTTTCGAAACATCTCTTCCTGAGCAGTCTGATATTCAGCCAGCCTTTACTTCATTTTGACCTCTGATTTTTGCAGCTTTTATCATCTCATCTGAATATCTGTTTAACGTTTCTTCCATTTTTTTCCAGCATTTTTGTTGTTTGTGTTGATATAGTCCATCAGTGTTTTGTTTAGTTTAACCAGGTCTCTATGTAGTTGTCCTATATCTTCCTGTGGGTTATTGGAAATCATGTCTGAAGGTTGCACTGCGTTTTGCTGAACAACTGCAGAACTTTCCCCAGTCAGTGTTTCTTCCTCACTTTTTGTAGCTGATTTTTTCCAGGTCTTCTGCATTTCTTTATTCCTGGCATTGAGGCAGTGCACTTACTAGCCAGTTATTGAAATGTACTCATAAATACAAGTCTTACTAGCTTTCTCTGCTGAGTTTCTGTTTTCACACTGGAACAGCTAGAAACAAGCTGTTACTCAGTGTACAGCCATCTTGGGAGCCCACAGTTCCCATGGCTTATGATGTTTGTGGATGATATTGTGATCTGTAGTGAAAGTAGGGAACAGGTTGAGGAGAACTTGGGTAGATGAAGATATGCTCTATAGAGGACTGGAATGAAGGTCAGCAGGACTAAGAATATATGTGTGTGAATAAGAGGGAGGACAGAGGAATGGTGAGGATGCAGAGAGTAGAGTTGGGGAAGGTGAATGAGTTTAAATACTTGGGATCAACAGTTCAGAGTAATGGTGGGTGTGAAAGTGAGGTGAAGAAGAGAGTGCAGGCAGGGTGCAGTGGGCACAGAAGAGTGTCAGGAGTGATTTGTGACACACAGGTACCAGTAAGTGTGAAAGGGAAGGCCTATAAGATGGCATGAAACCAGCTATGTTACATGGGCTGGAGATGGTGGCACTGACAAAAAGATAGGACTCAGAGCTGAAGTTGGCAGAGTTAAATATGTTAAGATTTGCATTGGGTGCGACAAGGATGGATAGGATTAGGAATGGGTATATTAGAGGGTCAGCTCAGGCTAGACAGTTTGGAGACAAAGTCAGACGGGCGAGATTGAGTTGGTTGGGATATGTGATGAGGAGTGATGCTGGGTATATTGGGAGAAGAATGCTAAGGATGGAGCTGCCAGGTACAAGGAAAAGAGGAAGGCCTAAGATAAGGTTTATGGATGTGGTGAGAGAGGACATGCATGTGGCTGGTGTGACCCAGCAAGATGCAGAGGACTGGAAAAATTGGAAACAGATGATCCACTGTGGTGACCCCTAACAGGAGCAGCTGAAAGAAGATGAAGAGGAAAGTAACTTTTTCAGTACACGCTGCATTTAGAATATAGTAGGGATTAGAAATAAATTAAAACAAGTACTTTTTAAAGAGAAGTAAGCTCTCCCACATCCTCACTACCCTATCATTTGAACTCTGAGACTGCTCTATAACACTGGAGAAAACAGAGACAAAAGAGCAACAGACATTCAGGTAAATATGAAACTGCACCTCTGGGGATCCCTTTCAACTCTTTGTCAACTGAAATTTTCACAATAAACGATCCTGATGGCTGAAGCTTCAACAAAGCAATTATTTTTGGTTGTTTATTATGAAAAATCTGCTGAATTATACAAAAGATCGCAGCAATTGAACCTACTTACTTGGAATACATGTAAGTATATATTGCAAAAATAAATACAAATTGACTTATTATGTGTCCAGACCCCTGGGACAAGTGCTCAAGTTCAGAAGTCTAATTAATGTAGGGTAGTAACTGCTACTGAATCTTGTAGTCCTGCAGCAGATGCTATGATATCTCCTGCCTGATGCCAGATGCCTAAACAGTCCATGTGCAGGATGCATGTTTTAGTGGATTTTTGGATGCTTCTTGCTGAATAAAGATTTATCGATGGAAGACTGGAATCTGTTACCTTCTCTGCAACCCTCAACACTCTTCACCTTCCTTTCTGCAACTGTGCAGCTTCCAAACCACACTGTGAAGTTGCAGGTAAGGATGCTCTCTACTGCACTTCTACAGAAGGTGGACATAATATGAGGAAGAAGCTTAGCGTTTTTCAGCCTTTTAAAAAAGTAGAGGCATTGGTGCCCTTTCCTGACCAGCTGAATAGTGTTTCCTGACCACGAGAGATCCTCTGATATGTGTACACCCAGGAATTTTACCCTCTCCGCACTCTCACTATTGATCTTGAGCACTGGGTGGTTTGGTCTCCTTTTCCTGAAGTTGATGACAATCTCTTTGGTCTTGCTTACATTCAGGTCAAGGTTGTTCCCTTTGCACCAACTGATCAGTGGTGCCACCTCCTCTATGTACACTCTTTCATCCTTTTTTGTGATAAGTCCCATGACTGTGGTGTCATCAGCAAACTTGATGATACGGTTGGACTTGTGCTTAGCATAGCAGTCGTGGGTCAGGATGGTGAATGACAGTGGGCTGAGAACACATCCATGTGAACTCCTGGTGTTAACAGTGATGCACTTTGATGTGTTCTTAGCTGAATACACCCTCTGTGGTCTCTCAATCAAGAAGCCCAGGATCCAGTTACATTGATGTTTACTGATTCCTAAATGTGACAGTTTTTCTATCAGTTGCATTGGTACCACTGTATTAAATGCAGAGCTGAAGTCTATGAACAGCATCCTCACATAGTTGTCTTTGCCCTCTAAATGCTCTAGGGAGATGTGTAGTGCTACTGATATTGCATCAGCAGTGGATCAGTTAGCCCTGTACGCAAACTGCAGAGGGTCAAAATCAGGAGGTAGGCATGATGAAAGATACTTTTTGATCAGCCGCTCAAAACATTTCATAGCAGTGGATGTCAGAGCGACTGAATTGTAGGCATTTGAGTTGGGGGAGTGGTTTTCTTAGGCAGTGGGATGATGTTAGTTTCCTTGTAGCATGAGGGTACTTTTGCCATGGCAAGAGAGGTGATAAATATTTCTTTGAGCACTGTGCATAGTTGATCAGCCTTTTAACACCTTGCCCAGTATGTTGTCTGGGCCAGCAGCCTTCCTGGGGTTCACTCTCCTTAGCTTTTTTCTTACCTCCACTGTGCTGAGGCTGAGTACTACATCCTTCTCATCAGTGGGTAGCTTTAGTGCCAACCTGTTGTTTCTTTCCTCAAATCTACCAAAGAAGATGTTCAAACTGTCCAGGAATTTGATGCTATCCTTACACTGTGCTGACCTGACTCTGTAGACAGTAATCTCCTGTATGCCTTGCCATAGTCTCCTTGCATCCTTCATGTCTTCATAATGGCTCTGTACCTTTCTGCCATACTCCCTCTTAGTATCCTTTATACTCCTCCTCAGATTACTTCCTTCTACATTTAGGGCTGCTTTATCCTTAGCCCTGTGAGCTGCATTTCTCTCCTTCAGAAGCTCATATACCCTAGGGGTTAGCCATGGCTTCTGGTTAGCTTTAATAGTGATACTCTTGGTATTTGTTATCCCATCAACAAAGTTTGAAATGTATGCCATCACTACCTCAGTATATTCATCAATGCTCAGATGCTGATTCACTGTGGCTGCCTCCTTGAACATATCACAGTTGGTTCTTTCAAAGCAGTCTTATGTTAATTTGTTGACTTATAGATGTCAGTTTTTGAATCATCATGGTCCCAGGGTCTTACCCCTCATGCTCAATGTCTTTGGATGCCAGAAACTACTGTTGAAATGAGTCAGCAGGGCTGCACTTAACAGTTGTGGGAAACCCTAAAGGCCAGATGCAGGCTGAATAATTTTTAGCCTTCATTATACTTTCTCATCTCATATTACCATTTTCTTTATTAACTGGCTTGAGCTTCCCCCTCTCCACTCTCCTGCATCTGCTGTGAATGGTTAGTTAATTCTCATACCTTGCTACAGTCCATGTGCTTCCACAAAACCATGTAAAACTTGTGAACTTCCTCAGAATGCTCAACAATAATAACTGTAATAATATCAGGCCTCGATATCTACCTAAACTGTCACATCCAACAACCGGAGCATCCACAGGATACACCGGATAAAGAGTGCAAATAAGAAGTTCTATGCAGAATACCTCAAAGCCCTATCCCTGCATTCCATTTCCTACAGGCTGTTGAGAGGAGATCTATGCCCAGCACACAAGACATCATTGGACTCAACTCTGATGGACCTCCTGCATATCCACAAAACAAACAGCACCAGAACTACCCATTCTAAAGACTTAAACCTTATCTGTGTGATATATATATATATATATATATATATATATATATATAGGACCTGCTGAAGAGAGAGGTATGTATGTCAAAGGCTACCCCTTCTCTGGAATATATATATATATATATATATATATATATATATATATATATATATATATATATATATATATATATCACACAGAATACATATACTGATTTAAAACAACATAAACCATATTAATTTCCACCAAGTATAAGCAGGGGTTTGCACCCCCTTGCACCTCCCATGTAGGGGGTTGCACCACCCACACCCCCTGCTACTTAAATATATCAACTCCGAGATTGCACTTCACTACATTAAGTGCAATCTTGGAGTTGCTATATTTAAGTAGCAGGGGGTGTGGGGTACAGGGAGGCTTGCCCCCCTGCTCATACTTGGTGACAACTGCTATGCTTTGTTTTGTATGTGTTTCTGTGTGTCTTTGTACTGGCCTGTTATCTTTATTTGTATTCTGTGTGTTTTCAGTATTTTGAGTTTCAGGATTTTGAAGTTTCAGGATTTTGGTCTTCAGTCTTATGAATTTCGGGACTGTGATATTTCAGTCTTCTGAAGGGGAACCATATGCATGTGTGTGTGTGTGTGTGTGTAGATATATATATATATATATATATATATATATACATATATATATATATATATATATATATATATATATATATATATATATATATACATATACACATATGTAGATATGTATACATATATCAGGGAACCATATACATACTCATACACATATATATGTGTGTGTGTGTATGGGTTCACTTTATAATCTGTAAATACTGAAATATCGAATTTCAGTATTTCGAGACTAAATTAGCAAAAGCTCAGTTCCACGAAAGACCACATACCCAAATCTGGAAATGTTGAATCAGTGGTTATGGTGGTGCGTTGTGTTAATGGATAGCTGGAGATTTAGGTAAATGTTTATATTTTAAGGGTTTTAGGTAGGGATTTTAGTGTATGTTAGTGTGTTCGGAAGTTGTAGGTGTAGGTTACGGTATGTAGGTAAGAGTGTGGGTATGTAAGTGCTGATTGCGAATGGTGGTGTTTGTACGTATGTGATGTGTGTTTGTGTGAGGGGAATGTAGATTGTGTAGTGGTGGGTTTTGTGTCTTTGTATTTTTAGTGTGACCTCAGAGTTAGTATATATAAGTAGTGGGGATGTGGGGGGCAGTAGGTTTGTGTATTTATGTTGTGTTTGTGAGTGTTTGTTTGTTGTAGTTTGGGGAGGAAGGTGTATGTGTGTTTGTGTGGTGTGTTTAAAAGTCGTGATTTTGAATTTTGTGCTTTTTGGGATTTTGGTATTTTGATTTTTTTTGCTTTATAGTCTCGAGATAATGAAATTCGATAGTTCAGTATTTTGAGATTATAAAGTGAATCCATGTGTGTGTGTATATATATATATATATATATATATATATATATATAGACATATATATATATATATATATATATATATATATATATATATATATATATATATATATATATATATATATATATATATATATATATATAGACATAGGTAGAGAGAGTGAAAGGTTTGGAACTGCATCTAGTTTATCACTATTTTGGTTTGCTAGTACTGATTGCTATATTGGTCATACTAATGTAGCACAATCCATTTTTCTATTGAAACTTTTATTTTATTACTGCTTTACCTCTCTTCTTCAAATCAGAAATAGTACTGCTTTATCTATCTAAAGAAAAATTAAAGTAATGAACTTACCATTACAATATATCCCCTACCCCTCTCCCATGATGCAGTGCACCTCTCTTCTTTGCTCTGACTGCATTTCACTTTTATTAAAACAATGAGTAAAGAATGGCCTGGAGAGAGACTTTGGCTTTAGATCTACCAGTTTTAACCAGGACGGAAGGTGACAATTTGAATGTGGGGTGATCTGTGGGACATTGAGACAGACAGAAAAAATAAGGCTCTATCATTATGGTGAATTCATAGCTTTCATATCCTGTGTTGTTCTCTCCATCTGTCTTGATAGTTGGGACAAAATCCCCAACTACTTTTCTTCCTGGGTGGCATCATCGCATGATACCCCTGAGAATAGTAAAACAGTAAAACCTAATGAAGCAATGACTCTCAACATGAGATCAGATTTATAGTGTTCAATAAATGTGTCATTACTGACCATATTGCTGCAACACAAATATCATCTGTATCAGAATGCTTAAAGTAGGCCATTGAGGTCAAGATGGATCTTGCATAAAGTGCTTTAGGGCTTGTTGGCAATTATTTGTTATGTAAAGAGTAAACACAGCAGTTACAATTTGATAGCCATCTCAACAAATTGACTTTTGATATCTAGATTCACGATTTTGCTGGGGAGAAATATATGCAAAGTTAATCATGTTTCTTTATTGATTTTTGTTCTTTGAAGGTAAAGTGTTACTTGTCTATGTGCATCCAAGGTGTGAAGCTGATATTCTCCTTTGATGAAATAATTTGGGAAGAAAACTGGCAAATGAATATAGTCTGGTTTAAGGCTATATCTGATGCTACTTTAGGAATGACTGTATGATTTTTTTTGTGAGGAAAACATTGCCTTTATGGAAAATCAGACATGGTTGTTTACAGGACAAGGCATGTAGCTGCAATATCTAGCAGTAATGTTTTCCAAGAAAGATGTTTTAAGGAGGAATTTAAATCAGGCTCAAAAGGTGATCTGGTGAGAGTGTGCAGTATGAATATACTCTGCCATGGTGGAGCAGTATTTTTGATGGGTGGTCTACCAAGAAAGGTGCCCCTCAGAAAAGCTTTGCACACCTTTTGAAAAGCTAAAGAACTAGAACTGAGCCTAAATGAAAGAGTAAGATAACAGCCAATTGGATTATAACAGCTGAGTATGATGGTGCCTTAATCAAAAATGCTGGCTAGAAATTGCAGAACTGAAGGAGTGGAAGTTGAGTGAATGTACAGCCCTTGATCCAATGCCCAAAACAAGAATATCTTCCATTTGCTTTTATACAGTTTTGTAGTGGATTGCTTCTGAAAGGAAGTTAAAATCTGAACAATTCTGGGAAGCAAGACAGGATTAGTGGCCATTATTGGAACTGGAAAAAAACTGCAGCTAGCATGAGGAAGTTGTTGTCCAGATGAAGCTGATTGGATGGGTGAGATAGAAAGTTTGATTGCAGATCTAATGACCATGGAGGTCACATTAGACAAGTTGAGAGAATCAGGAATCATAGTTACCTGGGTCAAAAGGGAGCTATGATGATAATTTCTGCCTTGCTCATAGATGCTTTCTGTATAAATGTGTCATTAATGGAAGGGGAAGAAGGCATACAGACATTCAGGTGGCCAGGAATGGACCAGAGCATCCCTGGGTGCCTGTCACTGTGGAAGGATGAAGGCAAAGTCGCTGCTCCACTCAGTGTTGTATGCTGACGCAAAGAGATTGAGGTAAGGCTGATCCCACTGACTAAATATTCTTGTTGCCACTAAATGATTGAGAGATCACTCATGATGCAAGAGGATACAATAGCTGGGCATGTCCTCTAGAAGACTGGTCTGACCTGGAATGCGCATTCTTATCAGAAAGCTCTGTGAAGGCATCAACTACTGCCACAATCTCATGGCCTACTCACACATGGGGGTATGAACAGGTTCCTCCTTGTTTGTTTATGTAATGATATCACAGATGTAGTGTATGTATGGATGGAGATCACATCATGTCGAAGGAAGTTCTGAAGTGCTTGCAATGCTAGCAGGACTAACCTTATCTTCAGAATATTGAGGAAGCAACCATGGTAACTGTGGCTGAGGGTAGAAGAAAAGAATATCCCTTCTCTATAAGAAGGGAATGAATCCACCACTTCAAGTGATTTCTGCAAATTGTGGATAGTTTTATGGGAAACTAGAGGATGAGTGAACTGGCACTAATGAACACTGAGTGTCCACTGGAGGCATTGGCATGAAGTACTAACATGGAGACTGCCATGCCACTCACTGTAGGTAGCAATTTAGAAGCTGGAGGAGAGCTTGAGTACATCTAGGACTTGTAGCCTGAGGGAGATCATCCTTTGTTCTGGGAGCCTTGCTATTCTTCGTGTAGTGAATAACTGGCAACCTATACACTTCAAGGACTGAGAAGGTTCCAGCTTTGAATTATGTAAGTTAAAGAAAGTACAGTTTTGTACCTACCATAAATGTAGATGTTCGAGTGCTCATACAGCTGCAGTCATAACAGATGGGTTATCCTGCCATCAGGCGGGTCCTCGGTTGGCCGAATTCCAAAGTCTAGGTCCGGCGTCGGTTGTCGTCACTTCCTCCCTGACGTCAGTGCGGTAGGGGTACAAAAGAGGCAGCCGACGCCATTTTCTTCAGTTTTTCTTGCCCCAGATGTCAGGTGCCCCCAGAAGGAAGGCAAACATAATGTTATGCAAAAATGCAATGTTGATAAATCAAAAACAATAGTTGCAAGCAAATACACCATAAAAGAGAACCCCAAAAGGTTATATGAAAAGGGTTTGTCATAAGGCCTGTCCTAAGAGGGGTTGGAGGGAAGGAAACCTGGACTGCAGCTGTATGAGCACTCGAACATCTACATTTATGGTAGGTACAAAACTGTACTATGTTCATCGTGCATACAGCTGCAGTCATAACAGATGGGTAGAATCCCAAAGCTAAGTAAGGGTGGTAGGCACTAAGTGGAACTAGGAAGGGCTAGGATGCCCTGCAGGACTGCTGTGGCAAAGCCCGCTCTAGATTTAGAGTATAGTGGGAGGTGATAGTGCTTGGAGAAAGTGTGCACTGAACTCCAGGTGGCTGCTTCCAAAATATCCTTGGTAGGGACCCCCCTGAGGAAGGCTGCAGAGGTAGCTGTGGCTCTGGTGGAGTGGGATCTGATGCATGCAGGCACAGTTTTTCCATGAAATGAGTAACAAAAGCGTATGCAGTGGGCTATCCATTTTGAAATTGTCTGTTTGGAAATAGCCTTTCCTTGAGCACCTGCAGCATAGGACACAAAGAGTTGCTCAGATTTCCTGAATGGCTTTGTCCTGTCCAAATAATAACGAAGTTGTCTGTGAATGTCCAAGGAATGTAGTAGTCTTTCCCCTTGTTTTGTGGATTAGGATAAAAGGTAGGTAAGTGGATAGTCTGATTCAAAGCTACACTGGATACTACCTTTGGCATAAAGGTAGGGTTGGTTCATAAGGAAACTCTGTCCTGATGGAAAATGATGAATGGTTGCACAGCCATGAGGGCCTGTAGCTCAAAACCCTGCGAGCTGAGGTGATAGCCAGAAGAAAGGCTGTTTTCCATGACAAGTACTGTAACTCTGATGAAGAAGCTGGCTCGAAGGGAGGAAGGGTCAGCTTTTCCAATACGAAGTTGAGGTCCCAAGCAGGGACTGGTAGTTTCCTTGGGGGTTTTATATTCTTTGCCCCTCTGAGGAACTGCCTTAAGAGAGGATGAGAGAATAAAGCAGGATCTGTGTTGTATTGTGCAGAAATGGCTGAAGCGTGGATCTTGATGGAGGAGAAGGAAAGTCCATTGTTTAACATCTCAGCTAGGTACTGTAAAATTTGAGGTATATTTATTACCCAAGGATTCTGTCCCTTCTTTGATTCCAGGCACAAAATCGTTTCCATTTGGCGGAGTAGGCCTTTCTAGTAGAAGGTCTTCTGGCCTCCAAGATGACATCCTGCACCTCCTTGGAGAGGAGAAACTGTTGGGAAATCAAGGAATTCTCCATGCAGCTAGATTTAGAGTTTTGAGATGGCTGTGAAGAGTTTTGTAGTTGTGCTGGGACAACAGAAGAGGGACTAGAGGTAGGATCCATGGTGGGGAATGTGTCAGGCTCTTCAGGAGTGGATACCAGTGTTGCCTTGGCCAGTCTGGAGCAATGAGAATCATTTTCGGCCTCTCTGCTCTGGCTTTTAATAGAACTTTGGGCAGCAGAGGAAGAGGCGGAAGGCATAGACTGTCAATGTTGCCCAATTGAAGGAAAGTGCGTCCACTTTCCAGGCCTGTGGATGATAGGTCCTTGAACAAAATTTTTTCAACTGGCAATTTCTGTGGGTAGCAAAGAGATCTATGTCTGGCTGTCCCCATGCCTGAGTTATCTTTGTGAAAATTTGAGGATGCAACTTCCATTTGTGTGGATCTGTCATATTTCTGCTTAGGTTGTCTGCCAGTGTGTTTTCCTTCCCTGGCAGGAATTGTGCCTGTAGTTGAATTTTCATTTCCAGTGCTGTGTTCCATAGGGTCATGGCTTGCCTGCACAGGGGATATGAATGAGTTCCCCCCTGTTTGTTTATGTACCACATCACTGTGGTGTTGTCTGTCCTTATCAATAGCTGGCCTGGATGCAGTAGGTCTTTGAAGGTCATAATAGCCTTTTGCACAGCTAGCATTTCCTTTTGGTTGATGTGAAGGAGCTTCTCTTTTCGTGCCCATTTTCCCTGAATGCACTGATTTGTCATGTGTGCTCCCCATGCGTAGTCTGAGGCGTCTGTTGTGATGATTTGAGTTGCTTGAGGTACACAGAAAGGAAGACCTGTGTTTCTTTGGCAAGCTTGAGCCCACCACATAAATTCCTTTTGAAGGCATGGAATGAGTGGTATAATTGCTTCCAAGCTGTGGCTGTGTTGAGACCATAAGTTTTTTAGGTACCATTGAAGTTTCCTCATATGCAGCTTTGCACATGGGATAAGTAGGATGCAAGATGCCATGAATCCCAGAGCCTGCAGGACTTTCCTTGCAGTTAGCCTGGTGTAAGTTGCCATTTTTCTGAAGTATTGAGACAGTTGCCCTTGCTTGTCTGGCGTGAGGTAGGCCATCTGGGTGGTTGTATCCAAGTTGGCACTCAGGAAAATTATTTGTTGAGAGGGTATTAGTTTTGATTTCTTTTTGTTGACTGTGTATCCCAGGAAGTTCAACAGTTTTATTACAAACGCCAGGTGCTGCAGTAGTATGTCCTTGCTGTCTGCTTGGATCAGGCAGTCATCCAGATATGGGTAGATTTGTATCCCTTGTAGTCTGCAGAAGGCGATTACTGATGCCAGGCATTTCGTAAACACTCTGGGTGCAGTAGATAAGCCAAAGGGCAATGCAGAGAATTGGTAATGGGTTGAACCTGCAAGAAATCTGAGGTATCTTCTGCAATCTTGTCTGATAGGGACATGCAGGTATGCCTCCTTGAGGTCCAATGTTACCAGCCAAGACTCCTTGCCCAGCATGGGAAGAAGCTGCTGTAATGTGAGCATCTTGAATTTTGGCACCTGTAGATATGTGTTTAGGATGGATAGGTCTAAGATAGGTCTCCAATCTTTGTCTTTCCTTGGTACCAGGAATAGTCTGGAATAAAACCCTTGACCTTGTTCTTTGCAGGTACCTCTTGAATTGCTTTCATGTCCATGAGAGCTGAAATTTGTTTTTGTGCCTCTGCCCTTTGATTTTGTGGCAGGTTTGGCATGCCTCTCATTTTTGGAAGGGTGTGAAAGTGGAACCTGTAGCCTCTGTCTATAATGTCCAGAATCCATTTGTCTTTTGTAACAATATGCCAATTTTTTGAGAATAATGTCAGTTTTCCGCCCAAAGGTGCTGCCATTAAAGCTTTGCTTGGCAGGTGTAGGGAGAAGTCATTGTGTCTGTTTTCTAAAAGACTGTGATCTATCTTCTCCACCTCTTGGGGTTGGTGCTTGCCACTGTCTGGCTCTGAAAGATCCTTGAGGTTGCCCTCTACCCCTTGGACGCCTGTATCTGCCCCTTTAAGGTCTGTCCGTGGCTGGAAAGGACCAATTTTTTGAAGGCCAGTTTCTGCTGAAACGTGGAGGCTGTACCTGCAGGAAATCTTTCACTGTTTGCATTGATTTTGCTTTTTCCTCCATTTTCTTTAGCACCTCCTCTGCTTTAACACCAAACAATACATCTTTTTGAAGAGGTGCATCTAATAATTTAGCTTTGACATGATCTGGTAAGGTTTGCTCTTTGAACCAAGCATGTCTACGTATAACAGACCCCGTAACAGCAGTTCTACATGAGGCCTCTAAAGCATCAAAACCACACTGCAAGGTATGTTTACCCACTTGCTCTGCACCATGCAACAAATCCTGCAACTCTTTTAAATCTGGTTGTTCTGGTTGTGTCATTTTGCTTTTTAGCTGAGATATCAAAAACTGTTGATACTTTAACATATGGAACTGACAGTTTAATGCCCTCATGGTTAAAGTGGCCGAGGTGTACACCTTTTTCCCCCACCTTTCTAAAGATCTGGAATCTCTCTCTGAAGGTAATGGGTTTTAGCAGTAGAGGCCTTAATTCCCTTGGGACCCTGTGAAATAGTTTCTGGGTCAGCAGTATGGCTTTTATATAGGAACTGGTGAGAATCAGGAACCCAGTAATACCTGTCTGGTTTAACAGGAGCTGGAGGCAAAGAATCAGGATTAAGGCTGGCTTCTGTGTACACATCATCCAATATATCTAAAACAGGAGGGATAGCCAGAGGCCTATGCTGGGGAGCAGAAGAAATTCCCTGAGCCTTTTCTTGGAATCTGAGTAATCTTGGCCTTCCCAGTGAAAGTGTTCCCTCAATGTATGCAGGGTTTCCCCAAAAGAGAAGTCCTCAGGGGGGGAGACCGAGGGAATAGACTCCTCTGCATCAGAGTCTTCGAATGGAGAATAGGCACAATCCTGGTCCTCAGATAGTTCTGAGGTAATAGAAGCTTGATCTGAGGAAGGGTAGTCTTCCTCTAATCTAGGCCTTTTGTCAGAGGGGGGTTGAGAACCCCTGATAAGAGTAATCAAATCCTCAGCCATTTTAAGCATCTGCTTTTTAGGCATGGTGCCTTGAGCGGGTGTCTGAGGAACCTGTTTTTTGGTTTTCATGGCTGTTTTAGATTTAGTGAAGGCTTTAATAGAGAAGGAGGAAGGCCTGGAGACCCCTTGAGAAATGGCAGGCCGGTCTAAATTCTGAGTTTCCCCGCCAGGAGTGGCGTCAATATCTGTAGTAGGAATGGGGGCCGAGGAGCCTGCGACCTCGGGTACTGAAGACACTGGTAATGCATTGTCATCGGTACTCAGGGGCTGTGTAGGCACCTCGCTGAGTACCGGAGAACTGGTAGTCGGCCTTAGCTTGGTATCAGTAGGTGGTGCGGACCTCGTATGCCGGTCCTTATCTTTGCGTTTTTTGCTCAAAACTGGAGTCGGAGTATCCGACGACATAATATAACTCCGCCTGACGCTTAATAGTGCGTTTGTTGAATCTAGCACAAAAACGGCAGGCCAAGACGTCGTGGTCTGGGCCTAAGCAAGGTATACAGTAAGAGTGGAAATCCTTATGCGGTATTTGCTTCCCACATGAAATACAATTATTAACTTTGTCTGACATCGGTCTGAGGCAAGAAAAGTTTCCCAAATGGGGTACTTAGCTTTCAAGAAGACTTCGGCTGCAATACTTTTGTAAATCTCAGGAGCTGGCCGACCGGCACTTGCGAACTGCTTCTACTTCGGGCACCGCACGGCAAGAAAGACTGAAGAAAATGACGTCGGCTACCTCTTTTGTACCCCTGCCACACTGACGTCAGAGAGGAAGCGACGACAACCGACGCCGGACCTAGACTTTGGAATTCGGCCGACCGAGGACCCGCCTGATGGCAGGATAACCCATCTGTTATGACTGCAGCTGTATGCACGATGAAATTCATACTTAAGGACCGACATAAGCAGAGCAAGTAATCTCTTAATAGGAATAATGATTCCCTTGTGCTTGAAGCTAGCAGCCAGTTGTCAGATATAGGAATACTTGGAACCCTTGCAGCCTGACATGTACTGTAACCATTGACATGCATTTGGGGAACATCTGAGGGAGGGTGGTAAAAATAAAGGACAATGACCAGAACTGGTAATAACTGGCTCCCAGTCAGAAGCAGAGGAACCTTCTGGATTGCTTTGTGATCTTGATGTACAAGTAAGCATCTGAAGGTGTAGACTGAGCATGTCCAATCCCCCTCTTGTAGGAGTGGAAGAATGGATTGCACCATGTCTGTCTGGCATTTTGCCTAATTTCATGGAGATTTAAGCTGTTGAGATCCACAGTGGGCCTGAGGTCATTTGTCTTTTTAGGAACCAAAATGAATCTTGTCTGGACTCTGGATCCTTTTTGATCTGCTGGGACCTCTTGGATGACACATTGTTTTGCTGAAGGTGAGAGATTTTTTGAGCTGCTGCCCTTGTTAGGTGGTTTGGAATGCTTGGAAGGGTATGTACTTTGTATGGGTTGAAAATGAAAGGTATGATGTTACCTCTGGATTTGATGTTCTTCCATTTGTACTCTGTAATGGCTGGCCAAGCTTGTGAATGAAGATAAATTCATCCCCGACTGCCTCCAAAAAGGAGCAATCAGGCAACTTTTCAGGAGCACTGAAAGATTTTCCATGAAGACGGACATCTAAACCCTTGGTTCTACAGAACCCCTCTCTTTCTAGGATGACATCCATTTAAGGACTCCCTCATGAGGCTCCTTATCAGATGAGAGGTCAAAGAAAGAATGTTGAGACTTCTTGAACCAGAGCTCTTTGCTACCCTTCTGTTTTCTGCAGTAGGACCTCAGACAGGTTTCAAAGTGGATACTGATGACAGTCAATTTCTTTCTCTCTTGCTCGCCCTTCATCAAAGCCTCTTTGGACTCAACAAAAATAATCCATCATATGGGCAGTCAGAAAGGATGCTTTAAAATTGCCCATGATATTGCATAACTGCAGTCAAGCATGAAAGTGCATTGCTATTCCATTACCTGCTACCACAACTGAACCACTGGCTGCATTAGAGTGTAACCTCATGGACAAGTTATTGAATGACAGCATTGCAGCTAGCTAGGCTCCCATCTGTTTCCTGGTGTCTGGTGTTGGTTGTCTCTGGAGTGCATCCAGGGTTTGCTCAGCAAAGTCCCTCTGCAACCAGATCATGTGTGTGACATAGTTTAACACTCTAGGGGAAAAGGTTCCCATGGTATATGTCCACTTTCTGAAATGGTCTATCATCCTTGACTCCTGTTAGGAGAATGTACTGTGGAGCTCTCCCCTGATATCGCTTTTTTCATGGTCACTGCAACCATAATGGAATATTTAAATAGCACTTACTCCAACAGGGTCAATTGTTGACAGGTTTGAGAATCTCATCAGGTTTGTAGGCTACTGGTTCTATCACACTAGGTTCTTGCCATGCCCTCTCTGCCACTGGTTGATAAGATGGTCTACGCCTCAAAGTAGAGGGGCCAGCTCTACAGGTCCCAAAAAACTTTTCCTCATCTGGGGAAGTGGATGTAGCAGACCAGTACCCCCTCTGACAAGTCATCTCCATAATTTCTCCAAAGGTGGAGTCCTCTTGGGGGCGTGCAGAGAGGATCATCCCCCTTCATCAAGGTCCATGTCTTGTGTGAAAGACTCCATGGAGGAATTTATGAGTCTCATTTTTCACTGAACTTTCTTGTAAACCTCAGGAGGAGGTCATCTGAGTAGCTAGAAGTGTCCCTGTGGCCTTGATGAAGAGTGGGTTCAAGGTGATCTGTGTTGGTCTGTCCGAGGAATCAAAGGTGTGGGGCTGAAAGTTTCTGATAAAGTATGGTCTAAGGGTGGAGCTGTTACTAAAAGCATCCCCTTCCTATGTAGATGGACAGGTGATGATCCTCTCTAAAACTCAAACAACATAGCTGGCCCAATGGCACACAGTAAGTCCCCATAGGAGCTACCCTTGTCTCCAAAGAAAAAAGCAGTAAATGGAATCAAAGTTGCTTCCCAATGCCAAGGGTCCAGCTGGTTCTGAGACTAACACTGGAGTCCACAACTTGATTACCAAGGAGGTTTAAACCATCAACGGACCTGATCAGGTCTGTGCCAAGGGCGGCTCCTAAACTGTCGGTCTCAGTCATTCATTACCAAGACATGCTTGGCTCCAAGGGCTTTGGAGTTGTATCTGTTTGCTACCTGGTTGAAGATGATGGATGAAGTGCTACTGGCACCAAATGAGGAAGAAACAGGATTGGCTTCAACTCTGACATCACCAGCATTTAGTGTCAGGGAAGGAGTGAAGAGAACAGGAGTTGTTGGTCTTGCCCTATCCATCCTGGGGGTAGAGGGGGACAGGCAGACACCCATGACTATTTGAGCTTTTACAAAAGTCCTCATCATTTATTCCCATTCTATGTTTACTAAACTCCT
This sequence comes from Protopterus annectens, assembly GCF_019279795.1. Classification (NCBI taxonomy): domain Eukaryota; kingdom Metazoa; phylum Chordata; order Ceratodontiformes; family Protopteridae; genus Protopterus; species Protopterus annectens. Next base: position 1,036,173,352 of record NC_056729.1, read on the forward strand.
GGAATACCTGTTAGATCTAAATATGGATGCGGGAGGAGGGGGTCTGGAGCACACAAACCTTAAGAGCTACCTCTTGCAGGACTGGCTTCTCTTTGAGGCATCTTTTCTTGGGGAACTATCAAGAGTCACTACTGGCTCAGTGTTGAGGGTCTGGGCAGTATGACTCCTTCACACTCAGAACCAAAGCAGAAGCTGTTTTGGATAATATAGGAGCCACAGAAGAGGGTGAACTGCCAAGGTGTCTCTTTAATTCTTTCCTTTTCATTGAATTTCTCCTTTTTTGAAACCTTAGTCTAAATTTATTGAAGAACATTTTGATGGATGAGCAGCAGCTTCATTGGTCTAGTCTCCCACTGTGACAGGAAGAAGGCCCTTGCGGATTAGCTTATTTCTCCTATCCAGTAAAGTACACAGCCCAATGCACATTGAGCTGCTCTAGCCCCACGTTTACAATGCATTGGTCAAGGATATCTTAGGGCAGGCTTTTGTATCCACATTTTGTAATTATTCTAAATCCTGAAGCTTTCTTACTAACAGTTCAAAAATCATAAGGTTCTATAAAAAAAGTTAAAAATTTTGGTAGAAAATAGAGAAGGAAGACCTGATGATGAAAGAGGAAAAAAGTGATAAAAGGAAATAACTTTTCTTGCCAGAAAAAGCAGTGTAGGCTTATATGGAAAAGAACATGAGAAGCAATACCAATGTATTCTTTTTTTATGAGCTGGTGAAAAAATAGTCAAGTATAAAGCGAACTATTGTAATATGCATGGAAGACCTAGAAATGACAAATAATAAGAAAAACAAATCACATATCTTGGATCCATCATGATGAGATTGTGTCTGGCTTTAAAAGTAGCAAACAAGATCTGAATGATGAGGAGGAGCACAATGTATCATGGGAGGGGGTAGTTCAAGCACTGAAGAACCTTCAGAGTGAAAAGTTGCTGGTGAATATCTGCCACAGGGTGGATAACCCAACCACTGAGACAATCAAAATGGATGGGGGTACAATACAGGATTATTTATTTCAACTTATTCTGTTTCAGTATCTCTTGCTTCTGTAGTTTATTTTCATAAGCCAGCAATCAATTAGCTGTTCGAATTCTTTTGGTAACTGTGAAGGGACAGACCAACACCTTTAAGTGAAATATTTCTATATTCCTGTACAGCAATGTGAACAGCCATTGTTACTGGTCTCTGACGTCTTCAAATGATTCATAGTCTGATCTCTTCCTGCAACTTCACCATTTGACTGTGCATAATAACTAAGAATCAAAGTGACATGGAACTCCTATTTTTTCTGAAGGAAAACACAAAAAGTAGTACCTGAATACAGGCAACCACTATCTGACATGACATTAGGAATACCAGGCCTTGCAAATATAGCTTTCATTACATTAACAGCACCTTGACTTGCAGTATCACTAAGCTTCAAACTTCAGGAAATTTCAGACAACAGTCAACATATATCAGGTAAATATTTCCCTGATAATGGGAAATGTTTTTTTTTTTATTTTTTTTTTATTTATCCTTTGATGACAAGGTAAGTCCTACTAGGCTAGCAGCCTCTTTTCAGGGGAGACCCAAGGTGGTATTTATACTACTAGGGGAAATTTGGCTAGGGCATCGAGGAACTTCCCCCTTACTCTTTTCAACAGGTGCCATAGGATCTTTTACAGCCACCTGAGCTACCACCCACTTGGTTTAACATGTCATCCACAGGATGAGATCTACATCAGCCTTACTTACATCATGGTCTTCCTGGACTTGAGTAAAACATATATTTCTTGGATTAATACTGTGACAAGACGGATACTCAGAGTAAGCACAATTCTGCACTACCTTTTCAATCTTGATAACATGCCTGGCAAAACAGTGCATCATTTACTCTTTAATTACACTTGATAACACCTAATGATTCTTGAGCTTTGTTCAGCATTTCTTTACTCAAATAACTCGGAGCTATCAGTTTGTTTAAAACTAGAATTATGTAGTTTGTCTCCTCATTAAAATGTTAGTCTGAATTTCTTTAGGAACATCAGGAAGAATATCATCACTTCACTGCCACTTTTAGAATTCTCAATACAGTAGCTTCACATCTCTAAGCCTCTTTAATCTTTTCCTGCCATGGGTAGTTGTAATATAACCCAGCTAACTTGTAGTTTATCCCCCAGCAGATTCTTTTTCAACTACGCTACGTATAAATGACTCAGCATATTTGTTACATGCATCTGACTTTTTAGCTTACATTTCACTTTCAAATCATACTTGTCTGTTATTTAACATTCTTTACAACCTCGGTGGTGCCTTGTACAAAGACTACTTGAAATATTCTGTAATTGTTCACTCTCACTCTCAGCCTGAATCTGTTTTCCATCAATACAATGAAATTTCTCAAAGCCACACAAAACTGTAAGCACATTTTCAAGTCTCTGTTCTGGCAGTTAGTACAAAATACTGAATTGCAAAAAACGTTCTCCTCTTACAAAATCTCTGTATCTGTGTCATTCTGGCTATCTTCAACTTGTAAGTAAATTATTCATACCAAAATACAATGCTGGTAACGAATTGGGTGAACTACTCAGAAATGCTTCCTTGTTTGTCACTCCCAGTGCCATGCCATATCTTGTTCTAATAATTTTCTCAAAGGCAAGCTTACTTCATACAACTTCAGAATAAACTAAGAAAGATACTGCAACTCGCCCAGAAATCAAATAAGTGATAGTCCTCTTGTGCAATAAATGCAAAACCACTCTAGCCTTTTCACAAATTGGTTTCATGCCATCTAAAGTTAAAACAAGGCCCATATATGTAATGCTAATTCTACACTTCTCCTGTTCACTTAGAGGTTGTCCTATACTATTCAGTAAATGTCTTCATGACTGGATGGATAGGAATAAATTTACACCAAGGTTATCATGCACGGGCCTGCTTGATTTGGGAGGTGGGCACTAATAAGTGCTCATAAAGAGTAACAAGGACTTTTAAGTGTATCTGCTTAAAAGTGTAAATGGCTAGGCCTCTTATGGTCCTCTGTGATCCCTTGTCCACTATTCTTTTTATGTGTGTAAAAGAGTTAGTACTCTGATATGTTTTTTGTAGTTACACTCCAGAACAGAATCAAATAATTGATGTTAACAATGTCATCAAGCTCTCTGATCTATTGTGTCCACAAGTAAGTTATTTTCATGGTTCAGTTCACCACATGCATTCACTTTGGTTGCATAGTAGTTTTTCCCCATTTTACACAATTTTGCAAAATTACTTATGTTATTCTTATATTTACAGCAATGCCTCATGTTATGAGAACTATGTCTAATTTTATCTTTATTACTGATAAATTATCTTTCATAAAATACCAACTTTTCCATTAAAATACTTTAATCACACTTCAGCTGCAAATATGAGAACTTCATGGGGATCAGGACAATTCCATAACAGGAAGTGTCCTTAATTATACCATTCTGATACAGGAAGTATGCTCTTTTTTTTGTTTGTTTGTTTCTTTTGTTTTATTTATTTACTTATGCTTTGCTAAGGACAGCCCCCAAGACAATTTTCTTGGATTTGCACCTCCTATGGTGACATCATGCCAAACTAATTCTGTACTATCTCACTACCTAAATTAGTGTAAAAGCTATTACATGTCCATTTTAAATGTATTAATGGGAGACCCCACTTGTTGGGAAGACATATTGTTAACTTTGCCTTACAGGAGAAGCATCTAACTTTGAAAACTAACCTACACAATATTGTAGGAACTGCAACTACAGTGTAAGCAAGTGACTACACTTCTATCAAAGTAACCTGTTTTGATATGATAATATTTGCAAATCACTGTCTGAAACCTTTCATGACTTTATTTTGTAGATCCGACCATACAAAAATGTAAGTGTTCAAGTGAAATTAAAACATCAGGAAGCACACCATAATCTTTTGTTAACAAAATAAATCATAGCTTTGGCATCCAAAACATAAGTGGACATGAAACACAGAGTAAAATAAAGCTGCATGGAATAATGATTAATGCAGTTTAAATGTTTAATCAGATTCAAAATATTTTAACTAGCTCTGCATATGTCTATTGTTTTTTATTGTTATTTAGTTGCTTAGTCAAATCTAATCCTTCATGACTTTGAGGACTTTAGCACACCATGCCTGCTGTTAACAACTGATTTATAAACTTTTTTGAAATTAATATTTATTTCACCAATGTTGTCTATCTTTCCTCTGCCACTTCATCTGTTATTTGCCTTCAATCCTTCTCATCATCATTGCTTTCTGTAGTGAATCCAGTCTTCATGTTATGTGGCTATAGTATCTGAGTTTTAATTTTACTATCAACTCTTCCAGCGGACAGACTTGGTTTATTTCTTTAGATGCTGAGTGATCTGCTCTTCTTGTAGCTCATGGAATTTACAAACGTTTTCTCTAAAACTACATTTCAAATGCAACAATTTTCTGGTGAACAAAATTATTTATTCTGGTGAACAAAATTATTTATAGTCCATCTCTCACAGTGATATCTTATTTCTAGAAAAACACAGATTTGACAACACAGACTACTGTTGACAATGTGATGTCTTTGTTCTTTAAAATCTTCTCAAGATATGCTATTACACTCTTTCCAAGAAATAAAACGTTTTCTAATTCTGTGGCTGCAGTTGCTGTCTGCAGAGATATCTGAGCACAATACAGCAGAATTTGTCACTGCCTTTACTTCTTCCAACCAATTTGCAAACAACTGACAGGCCAAGATAACAAAGTTTTAATTTTTTATGTTGAGCAGCAAGCCAGCAGTTTCATTTTCTACTTTCAGCTCCATCAACAGTTTCTTCAACTCTTCCTCACTTTCAGGCATCAGAGTGGGGTCACCTATGTTTCTGAGTTGTTTATATCTCTCCCATCAATTCTGATTACAGCATTTGATTCATTTAACCTAGCATTTCCCATGATACATTCAGCATATAAATTAAAGACATAGGGTGACAATGTACAGCCATGCCACACTCCTGTCCTTATCTTGAACCAGTTAGTTTTTCTCAGTTTTTCCATATTCAATTCCAACTAGTGCTTCTATTTTTTACCCCACTCACTCAAAGGACCAATCCTAATGGCACCTCCACTTGCATTCAGCCAGTGCATTCATTCTACAGTAAGAATAACTGGAAATCTTTAGACAAGGCAAGAGACCTATGCCCTATTTTTTCCAACCCAGGAATCCCCATTCAGCTCATCCAATCCATGGTGAGCGTCAGGTGGTAAGGAGCAAGCCTCCTTACCTGTCCTGCAAGGTGCTTTACCCTCGCTCCTAGCATAGCAACTCCTTCCCCTACAGCAGCTCTTCTCAACTCCCCCCATCTACCTTTTTAGGGGAAGTGTGCCTCCACATGTTAAATTTGTCTTGGCTTACTGTGAGAGTTGTATGTAGTAGTACAAGTTCACTAAGCTTAAGCTCCATAGGGTGAATACTTTATTACCCCCAAGAAGGGTGAGTCAGCAATGGTCACTCGCTCTCATCCTCCCCTGACAGCTCCTTTATCACCTGACGCTCTATTTGAACTCAGGTTAGTACAGCATAGTTAGGGCTTTATCCCTCTAAGCCATAAATCTGATTGTTCTAACTGTTGCTTCTTGTTCTGCATATAGATTCCTCCAGAAGCAAAAAAGGTGACCCAGTATCCCCAATTCTCTAAGAACTTCTCATGGTTTGTTACAGTCCACAAAGTCAAGGGCTTTAGAATAGTCAGTAAAACAAGAAATTTTCTGGAACTTATTTGTTTTATTTAATATGCAACAGATATTTCAATTTGATCCATGGTGCCTTTGCCTCTTCTAAAACTAGCATGTACATGTGGGAAGTACATGATCCATATGTTGCTGAAGTTTGGTTTGCAGGACCCTGAGTATTACCTTGCTAGCATGTGAAACTACTGCATGTAATTGATAATTTGAGCACTATTTAACATTGTCCTTTTTGGGAATGGAATATAAACTGACTTTTTTAATCCTATAGCCATGGTTGTGGTTTCCAAATTTGCTGGCAGATTCCAAGCAACACCGTAACATCATTGTTTTGTAGGTTCCTTAAATAATTCTTCTGTACATGTCTGCCACCTATTCTTACTATTTTCTGCTAGATTCCTCCAATCTTTATTTTCTGCTGCTCTAACAAATTATTGCTTTACCATACATCAAATCTCCATATAATCTGCCTCTTGTTTGACCATTATCACACACTGATCTATCCTTCTATGACTAAATCCTGTATTTCACTAAACTCAACAGTATTTGGTTAGGGTCTTTGATATAAGCATTAATGTTTTCCCATGGAAACTTGTGCTCTTGTGAAGAACAGATGGTGGCTATATATCGAAGAACAGATGGTGGCCATATATCTAGTTTTATATATATATCTATATATACATATATATATATGTGTGTGTGTGTGTGTGTGTGTGTGTGTGTGTGTGTGTGTGTGTGTGTGTGTGTGTGTGTGTGTGTGTGTGTGTGCATGTGTGTATGAATCCCTCTCTCAGTGTATATATATATATATATATATATATATATATATATATATATATATATATATATATATATGTGTGTGTGTGTGCGTGTGTGTGTGCGGCAGGCATTTTTTCTCAGCTCACAACTGTTGTGAGACTTGTTTTGTCATAGCTACACTGCTTTCCTATCCCCATTAAAGCACAGCTATATTATGCAGCTTGTTTCTCTTTCTATGACTTTCAGAAATATGTCACATTGCACCTTCTTATTTATTTACTTATTTATTTATTTTTTTGGAGTATCTGCTTGCAATAAGTAATCTACTGAACTTTCAGATCTATCATTTCCAGTTTTTCAGACAATGTGCCTTCAGAAAAGATTTCCTGGAGGTTGTAGCTGCACCATATCTTAAAATTAATAACAATTGGTTTTGATTCATGTGCTTCATTTATAACACCATGTAACATTTTTCTGTATATATTTATTGACTTGTAACACCTTATGCCATGAATTCAGTTCAAGTGTTACACAACAGTTAACTAGTCAAACAGAATGCAAAATATTGAGATATCACTAAAACATGCAAGTCGGAAGGGCTAGCCCAAGAGTAAAATGGTATTATTCATAACATACTGAATTTAACTTCCAATATATCAATTTAAATCAGAGCTTCACAAGAATTATCTCTAGGTTAACACAGCATGTAAGAGAATACAACCAGTCAGGGCAAAACACAGTTCAGCTAAATGTAAATACACTACAGACACTCAAACTATTGTATGTGGAGCATAAATACAGTACTGAAAAAACAAGAGAGAAGAAAACAGTGTGCATACCTTGTGCTGATGTTAATTCATTGCACTCTGGGAAATGTATTAATGATATGCTAGAGGTGCCCGACTGGTTTAGTCCTCAGTGCTGTTTCTGTAACTAACATGGTCAAGAAGATGGCTAGCTAAAAGTTTCAAATATATTTAGGCATGATGGCCATTTATTCTACAAGTGTGTCTCTTTACCTTTCCTCTTAGCAATTACTAGTTCTGCTTTGTACATCTGGTATAAAACACACCAACATTCAGCAATCGTGGAGGGTGGGGTTAATGTAAGTGCCTGGCAACAGCTTTTTTGGCAGCAAGGACCTAAACACCTAAAATGGAGCAGGAAGCTTTAAACTCTGGAAAAAAACATAAATGGTTGATGTCATTTCTCTAATACAGTTGTTTGATATCCTTGACTGGCCTTGTCCCAGAATCAAAGCCAAAACTGGTGTATCTCAGGGCATTCATAAAAGATGTGCTTCCAGGTAGGTTTACATTGAATTAAATTACATCACCAACATAAGTGGACATAGTCTGAAAACCCCTTGATAAGACATCAGGAGTTAAAAAGAGGCCATGAAGGCATTTCAAGGCAAATATTCTCCACCTTGGAGAAGACATAGTCCTGATAGTGGCTTGCACAGCCTGCAAAATTTGTTGTTCTGCATTGTCATGTCTCTTATACTCCTGTGTTCATGTAACATTTCAGTTCTTTCACTTTCACTAACCAAATGAGGAAAGGACAATCTGTATTCTACAGTAACTCGTTGACTTTAATTTGCAGATTGTGAGATGCTTCCCTTTTGCTATGTCCAGACTAAATTCACCGAAGCTTCAAAATTCACTAAAGATTCAGCTGGATATGTCAAACTAACTTAAGGTTCATTTTGATGGAACAACAAAAAAAATGTGCTTTAGTTGGGAGCAGCTTGCTCCAGTGGAGGAAGCCCTCCCTCCACTTACTTACAAAAAATAACTCCACAACTGCACAAATGTGGAATAAAAAGAAAAACCCATAGACTCTGGATCACTTCTTGTGCACAAACAAAAACACACGTACTGATTTCTTATGTCAAAAGTGAATGATGAGGTTCAATTCAAGGAACAGAAACTAACCAGTTTAAACTTGTCCACTTTACACTTGACCAGATTTAGGGAAACCCTATGCAACAGTACAGGAAAATTGGCAACGTGATTGCTTACATCCTCATATGTTACAATGGAAAATTATTCTACATGTGTAAAAAAAGCAGTACTTCCAAGTTAAACTTGTCCACTTTACACTTGACCAGATTTAGGGAAACCCTATGCAACAGTACAGGAAAATTGGCAACACGATTGCTCACATCCTCATATATTACAATGGAAAATTATTCTACATGTGTAAAAAAGCAGTACTTCCAAGTTAACATACTCCATCAGTAGTTAGCCCTGGAATCTCAGGACAACGTTCCTACAGATGTATCTAATACTAACCCCCATTAGTGAAGTTTGCTTGAGTACTTCTAGGGAAGGTCACCCTGCAAAACTGGCTGCATCATTGTCAGAGTTTTCCTCCTACTTACTGGGAAATAATGAGGCAAACCCAGGACCATAACGGTGGAATGACTACTCAATGAAAGCCAGAGGTGCTCCCAATATGCTCAAGAAGTCTATCTGCACCAGCTAAAAGAAGAGGTAGAATCGAGACTAGTCTGCTCAGCCTTAGGAATACTGACAAGTCTGAGAAAACTAAGGTTTGCAGTAAACAATTCTGAAATACCTGGGAGTACTGAAACTTTGTTTAAACCTAGTTCCCTTTCCCAGCTCATCTACTGAGAAACTATGACTGCCAAGGAAGAAACAGCCAAGCAAATAACACTGGAAGCTGCAGTTTGCTGCTTAGTAGAAAAGGCCTTCTAAACAATATTTTAGGCACAAATGACTAGTTCAGAGTTCAGATTTAATTGGATAGCTGTTAATATTATAATTGGAGGTTATATTAAACTAACGACTGGGGTCTGCTGCCTCATCCTCCTGGTGATGTTGTTCAAATTCTCCAGTCTGTGAAATAGGACACCTACTGTCAAGTGTTAAAAGAGTCTAATGATACCAGAGAAAGTTAATCCCATCCTAAATGAGGAACCTGGCCTTAGCACCAGAGGGATTCTAGGTGAACTAAACCCAGCCCTCTTTAGTCTCAGAAGTTATGAGATTAGGTTCACAAGGAGTGACTCGCTCTTTCAGAGTGTAACTGTGATAAGGACTGCCCATAGAGACACATGCAAACAACAATTAGTGACCCTTTTCCCTTCAGTTTTATGTAGTTAGCTAAAATAAACAATAACTTGCCTTGCATATACATTATGTAAAAGTTTCTCAATAATGCCATGACCTGTCCCTTTAATGATCTAAATTCTCAACTGTAATCTTGTCTGAAAACAGGATGCTAAACTGACCCTAACATGACTACACCAGATCTAATCTCTTTGCTAAATAAATATTTCCTTATAGTGCCCAAAAGGTTTAGGAATAAGAATCAAAACTGGCCTTTTCAAGATCTGAAGACAGCTCATAAAACTCAGGGCCCAGTCCTGGAATTAATGGTAAAAAGCAAAATCCCTGTAAAAGAGCATTCTCACCTCTACAAGAAATGACCTCCAAAAGCTTTTCATGAGTGCACAGCAGCTTTTCTGAGGCAATATAGCCATTTGCCAAAATCCCACATCTTCTGTGTAGTAATTAACAATTTAAAAGGATGATTGTGACAACTGAGCAACACATTTAAAATGTCCACTTCTGCATGGAATTCCCAGCCGACTCCAATTCATTGAAGCCACTACCTGTCTAAAGGGTTAAAACGACTGACTGACTTTCACTGTGCCAAAGTATGCAGAAGTCAAGTTAATGAACTGTTCAGCTTGTCTGTTTGACCTGTACCATTCTAGGTTCATTAAACTACTAGCAGCATTTATTTATAATCAACTTACACACACATTAAACCTTTTTATCTTCTACAGAATGCTTCTAGCATAAGAAAGGAAGTTAAGGTCCTCCCCTGTCCCAAACAGCTATGACCTTAAGCTTATACTTACCTTACTACATCTGGTGCATGCTATTAGTCAGCCACCTATTTGACAATCTAAACAACTATGAACTCTTGGCAAATGATAAACATGGATTTACAATAGGAGATACCATACTCATAACAGCAACAACAGCAGTAGCAAGCAAACAGGACAAAACACAAACCACCAGGCCAGGTATCCAATATTTATTCTAGTAAAATCTCTAGAGCTTCGGCTCACAGCCTTCAAGGAGTAAAACAGTATTTAAAAATTGCACTATATATATATATATATATATATATATATATATATATATATATATATATATATATATATACACCAAATCACACCATCATTATTTAATTAACACTAATTAAATCATTAAAAAAAACTCCACCTTATTAAATAAGAAATTTTCAGTTGCACTCTGTATTCCATCAATGGGGAAGTAAAGTGCCATATTTCAGTATAAAAATCAACTCTTTATACAAAAATGTCTATCTTTTATATTCACATTACCATACTGACTAATGTGTATTTGTTCTAACATGGTGCCTTGTAACCTCCCAACTTCACAATCATGATGTATTTTAAAGTGCATTGTAACAGGGCTCTCAACCCGACCCCTTTTAATATCTCTTATGTGTTCTTGAAGTCTTGTTTTAAATGCTCTTTTATTCTCTCTTATATAAAATTTGTTGCAGAGACATTTTAATGCATAAATTATCCCTTCTGTATCACAGCTATATTTATATTTCACTACATATTTCTCTCCATTGATTTTACCAAAACTGTTCACTAGAAATTGAAAACTAGAACACCTTCCACAGGGTATTGGCCCTACTAGCATGATAATGACATTAGCATGATAGTGTCAGATACATTACCTGGGGGATGCTTACCTACCATGCACCACCATATCTTTTATACTACTTCTTCTTTTATATGAAATACAAGGAGTTTTATATAATACATCAGCAAAATCCTTTAAATTCACCAAAAAACCTCAATAAAATCCTAATAAATCCACTATTTGTCTACTCAATAAGTTATATGTAGTAACAAAATATATTTGTTTTCTTTGATTAGTCTCTCTTCTTGATTGGTTCTTATGTGAGTGCATATCCAAGCCACTTACCACCCTTTCTGTTCTAAATTTTTCAACACAGCTCTTCAGTGTCATATCATCATAGCTCCTTTTAGCCAGCATATCCATAGTAATATGTAATTCTTTCAAAAATCCACCTCCGTATTGCACAATATATGTATGTTAACTGAATAATACAATTCAATACCAAGCTATTTCCCAAATAATAATAACAGCCTCTATTCCAAAGTTATGTTTGATACTTGTATAAATACTTTTTAAATCAAGTGTAACCCAGTACATATCATGGATCCTTTGCACATCGGCTATCTTATCCAAAAAAATCAAAAGTATCCCTTACATATGATGGTAACTTCATAACCATTGGTAAAAACACTTATGCAAAAAAAAATCCTATTTTATACAAAAACAGTTAACATGCCAATATTATTGCATGATCAGGTGGGTCTAACAAATGTTTGTGGATATGCCATAGTCCAACTTTCAAAATTAAACTTTTTTTGACATCCAATTTTGAAAAATAACCAAGTCTATTTTAACCTTTATTCAACAGTTCTTTAAAACTTTTCAAAGCTTTTTCATACACCAAAATATCTATCATTCTATATACATTTTTATCAGTCAGATGTTTATAACAGATTTGTAAATACTGTATATGGTGCATGGCTACCAATTTATTACCCCTATCATCTGGCTTAAATACCAGTTCTCTCTCCTTGCTCAAACCCTGCAGAGCATTCCATTCTAACTTGGTTAAATTAAATTGGACCTCATGCAGTAAACTCATAAAACATAGACATATTACATAGTCTAACATAGTAGAAAATTGTTGAATCCCTTCAGGATGAAAGGGATGCAAAAAAGTAATTTTATATGTTACAACTTGTGTATTCAAAGGGCAATATTCATTCACTTGACCTCGCCAAGGCTTTCAACACCATCCCCCATTCTGGAATTATAGCCAAACTCACTAAACTAGGTATAAATCCCTATATCACAAGATGGGCTGCCAACTGGCTCACTGACAGAACCCACACTGTAAAAGTTGCAGACTCCAAATCTGACCTCAAAGCAGTGACAAGTGGAGTACCACAGGGTTCCGTCCTGGGACCTCTCCTGTTTGGTATCTACTTCTCTGAAGTACAGGCTAACACAGAAGGCCTCTGGCTAATGAAGGTCGCAGATAACTGCAAACTAGGAGCCATAGTCAAGTCCCCAAATTATGTGGACATCCTACAGAAGGGCCTCACTGAGACAGACGCCTGGTGTCAGAGCCATGGCCTCAAGCTCAATGCCAAAAAGTGCAGTGTCATCCCCTTTGGTAAAAACTCTGTACCCATGAACTACCACATAGGCAGCAATCTACTTAACACCGAATGCCTGATAAGAGACCTTGGGACCCAGGTGGACAGTAGTCTCTCCTTTGATAGTCACATCACCACAGCAGTCAGGAAGTCAATCTACATGGCACACCTCATCAAAAAAGGGTTTTCATCAAAGAAAAAAGAGGTTATTATTCCCCTCTACTCATCACTCATTAGACCCATTATAGAGTACAATACCCCTTTTGGAATGTACCTCACAAGACATCTGCAGCAGCTGGAAAGGCCACAGAAGTACCTCACAAAGAGGATTACTGGCCTCAAACAAATGCGTTACACTAACCGCCTCAAAAACTCCAGCTTTACTCCATAGCATATCGCCTACTCTGAGGTGATCTCTGCCTAACATATAAAGCTATGTCAAACCCAGAGCTGTTGGACATGCTACACCTAAAGAAATCCCAATCCCTCCGAGCTACACACTCTAGGGACCTAAACCTTGTCACCACAACAAACAGGACATGCTGGAGGGATAGATTCCTGTCCCAGAGACTTCCTATACTCTGGAACAAGCTACCCATCTATGTCAAGCAAAGTTCTTCATTAGCACTCTTCAAGAAAAATCTTGATGAGTGGATGGGAAATAGGAAATACACCCCGGGGATCACTTCTGTGTCTCTGCTGGACAGTGGCATAGGAAAATAACTTTCTTAGGTGGCGTAAGCTATGGAACCTTGCTGGCTAGCCTTACGTAGGCCCTTGGGCCGATAGTCTAGTGCCTACCTATGAACCTATGAACTTCAAAATCTGAATCACAGGAATAAAAACTCACATTTTCACTACTTATTTCCTTAAGGGAATCATAACTACTATCAATATTAACATTCTTATTAGCAGACAATATGTTTTGATACCATAATCATAGACCAGCAAGGGTCTTCATTTCAACCAACTACTTAATCATACTTCACATACTAAAAAGCACTGTGGGCCTAGAGGAAAGACATTTCATCTAGTTTCACGGCTACACTGAAGAAAAGCAAGAACCTTGAAGGCAGGAAACATCCTCTGCAAACAAACGACAGTATGCAAGGGAGTTGCTCAGGGGTTGGTGTAACACATACCATTTTTATTATGTTCCTAAATCCACCACATGTAGTGCTAGTCACTGTAAGTAATAGTCTTTCTGCCTGTAGTCCTGGAATTTGGAAGTCTTTCAGCTCCCATAATGTCACAAGATGTAACTGCTAAAAAGAGTTCCATTCTATACCAACAGTGTTTGAGGTCAAATAAATCTGTAAACAGCAATAAAACTAAGGTTCTTCTCTTTGGATCTCCTTGCTAACTTACTAAAATTCCACAGAAATGAGCCATCTCCATGCTATAATGGTACCTATAAGAAACAGTAAGCTGCTTTGAATGCAGAGCATATGCTCAGATTCTTCACTAAGTGTGAAAGAATACTCTGATGAAGTTGAAGTCAAAATCAACAAACAGTTTAGACTTATTTGCAGGCTACAACATTATCTTGGTCTAGAGGCTAGAAAATCATTAGGTGCTGGAATGCTAACTCTTCAGCTTGACTTAACTAACTTCTGTTAATACTCAGTCTAAACCCTGCCAAATGCATGGGTCATGGTTGAAAAATGTTTATTATGGATCATTCTACTTAGCCAGTTACTGAAGTAAACAAACAAATGCATAACATCAGCAGACTGACATGAATTTTGGATTACTTGTAGGGACTGCAATGTTAAACATTTTTTTATTATTCATTTGTTAAAAAAGTAAACTCACTATACTCAAATATTTATTGCAATAATTTTACCAGTCTAATAATATTTACTCTAAAACTGCTTTTTCAAATGGCTGTTTACACTTTATTAGTCACCCCCTCCTCTGGCAAAAAAAAAAAAATGGCAAAAGGCCAGATGGTAAGTTTCTCTGGACTGGTTTCAGATAACAGCACATACTTGGCAGCTGGAAGTTCTGAAACCATTGTTTGCAGAAAGAGGCTATCCCCACAGCATTGATTCTACTGCTTCTGAGTCTTTTACCAACAAATCTGTCAGGTTTTAACCTATTTTATTAACTAAAATCTGGGGATGACACAACACAGAGAGGACCGCTAAGTATAGCATGGCATGATTATTCCTTTTAACTCCCCAGGAGTCTTTCTAGCTGTGCGATATGTTTGGATAGATATATTCAAAAAGGGCATTCATCAGGGCAGAGTACAGAGGAGTGATTGTTTCTTTTGACCTAGATGAGATACCTTTCACTATTAATTAGAACAGATAGAAGGAATCCCTGACTACTGTTTCTATGTGGTGGTCAAAGGGCAGGGAGTTGTCTATGAAAGTGATGACATCTCTGTAGATTGTATCAGTATGGAGTACTTTCTGGGGTAGGAAGTTGTCTATGAAGGTGACAAGATGTCTGTAGATCATATCAGTATGGTGTACTATCTGGAGTATGGAGTTGTTTATGAAGGTGATGAGATCTCTGTAGATCGTATCAGTATGAAATACTCTCTGAGGTAGGGAATTCTCTGGGAAGGTGATGAGATCTCTGTAGATCATATCAGTATAAAGTACTATTTGGGGTACAGAGTTGTCTATGAAGGTGATGAAATCTCTGAAGATCGTATCAGTAGGGAGTACCATCTGGGATACGGAATTGTCTATGAAGGTGATGACATCTCTGTAGGTCATATTAGTATACAGAAGTATCTGCACTGAAAGCTGCCATTGTCAACAGCTGTTTACCAAAAGTGACACTGCTATACTTTCTACATTTAATTTAAGCCACTTCTGGTACACCAATGATTTATAGGTTTAGCTCTTGCTGTACTAACATGTCAGCAGATGCTGAGCGAATGATAACATGCAGTTTGCCATTATCTGGAAATTTAGTTATCTGTATTTTTGAGTTAGTGGCTTGGAAATCCAACAAGTAAATGCTGAACAGAATGAGTCCCAGTGCAGAGCACAGAAGAATCCCACTAAGTCACCTTTTTACCTTTTGAGGTGGCACCTGGTACTTTAACTACATGGATTCTGTCAACCAGTTTGCTATCTAGTTTACAACTTAAGGGTCTACACTTAGGACTTTAAGCTTACTTATTTATTTTGCATTTGTTTATGGGATAGTCTGACTAAGAAGCAATGCCCTTTTTCAGCAGATGCCCAGGGACGAAAGCAGTAGTGCACAAACAAAAAGTCAGAAATAACTGTAATAGTTACAATGAAATATATTTAAAAAAGTTACAACAACACACATAGTTTACAAACAAATTTGAAAAGTAATGAAAGCAGCATAAAAAGCAAGGAAGTATATAAACAGCTTTAAGAGTATAACATAGTCATGAACTATGCTGTCTTAAATCTAAAGCAGATTATAGAGTTCAGGAACAGGTGAATATTGTAGAGAAGAATTCAGTGCACATAAGGTACAGTAAATACGCACTGTTATAACAGATAAAGAGAAAAAAGAGGTTATTTTTATGATGAAAAAAGATAGGAGAATTGAGGAAAGGTGGAAGAGTAATGTTATAATATAGCAAAGATTGTATAGCATGTAAGAAAAAAGGCAAGAATGATGACAAGGTGAGGGAAATAGGTATAAAGATATATAATTTACGATATGTTTGGATAGATATATTCAAAAAGGGCATTCATCAGGGCAGATCATACAATCTACAAATTATATAATCCCAAAAGTACCTCACCAAGAGGATCAAAGGGCTCAAACAGATGCCATATACATATAGTGCCGGTTAAAGAAGCTCTACTCAGTGGCATACATACCTGCTCAGAGGCGATCTGCCTGTGGCATGATAAAACCATGTCCAACAACCGGGATGGGACATGCCTCAGAAAAAAAAAAAATCCCAATTTCACTTTTCGAGACTTGAACCCTCAGCACTGAAAATAATAGGACATGCTGGAGGGACCCAGATTTCACGCTAACTCAGAATCCCTTCACTCTGGAATAAAATCCCCCAGTCGCAGGCAGAGTCCCTCTCCTCAACTCTCTTCAAGAGGAATCTGATGGAGTGGATGGGAATTGGAGTTTTACGGTAGCTTCTGTGTAAACATGTTGAGAGAGGCACAGTATACTAATACGAAAAGGAAAAGCAAAATAAATTTTAAAAAATGGGTGGCAAAAGCCAAACAGGCACATTCTCTAGGCTTGAAGCTTTATGCCCTGCTAGGGCAGGTAGCTAACCCTATAAGGAGGACAGTATAGAAGTTATATTAATTCGAGGAAGAAGGAGTTTAGAAAGTAGTTTTGGTTATGAAAAAGTTATTTTACCACATGTTCTAAGGGCTGATTAATTAATAGCCTGTTGGGGTAAGTGACTGTTTTGGTAAATTAGGTTTAACTCTAGTATGGGGAATAGTGTCAAAGCCTTGACCATATACAGGTATACTCTATGACATGCACGGTATTCTCTCTATAGCTTTGGTGACTTTATCAAAGAAGTTTCTCGAATTAGGTAGACACATTCTCCTTTCAGCAAAACCATATTGTTATAGGTCTACAACAGTAATTTTTTTAAAAACTGGAGCTTATAAAATCAGATATAAAATGTTCCATGGCTTTAAAAATTTGATTTATTATACTGCTTTACTGAGGAGCTTAACAAGAGCCATTTCCATACTTCAACTCTGTAGCCATGCTTAATTTGAACAGTTTTACAACACAGTTCGAAAGGATGTGTTTGCTGCTGCTGATACAGTTGGCATTTTCAGCTCTACAGAGTAGAGACATGATTCAAAAGAATCTTGTGGAGGAAGGGATGCAGGAATATGTGGAATGTTGGTGTTGCTTTTGTGAAGTTGGCACTACATTTATCTATAAGTCTATTATAGAGTTGACTCTCTTCAAGAGGAATCTTGATGAGTGGATGGGAGATCGTAGGTTTACCCCGGGTATCACTTCTGTGTCACTGTTAGATAGAGGCATAGTATACTAACCTCGAAAAAGGGCATAGCAAAATAAATTTAAAATGGGTGGCGAAAGCCAAACACATTCTGGCTAGGCTTATAAATGCCCTAGGGCAGATAGCCTAGTATGAACCTATGAACCTATTAGCAATATATTTAGGGTCAGAGTGGTTACTACCATTATAAATTCATTCCCAGCATTGCTTAGTGCTATTTCTTATTTGTCTGATGTAGATAAAGAAGGACTTGTAATTATCCCCCCTGGCTTCCAATTTAATGTGTCTTCCTTTTTGATATTCCTTATGGTAATAGGCTTGTAAAGGCCCTAGGGCCATTAGCCTTATACACACCTATGAACTTATGAACTTTCAAATTTTCACTAATCTTTTTCACTAAGTCAATAATGTGGATAAATATAAATTTACAATAAGCCTTAACTGTTTTTTTCTGTCTTATAGGTTCATAAGTTCATAGGTAAGTACTAGGCTAGCTGCCCTTGGGGGCTATTTTTTGCCTAGACAATTTCCCTTTTGCTTGAAATAACCTATCCCATTTGGTTATAGACTAGCCCTACCCAACCCATGGTAGATAATTATATATTATCCCTAATCAGAATAAGTGGGATCATGCCACAGTCAATTTGAGGAGACCCATGCATGGGATAAAGCATTTAGGAGCCAACTCTGTTCATTAGTAGCACAGGGGGCTGTCCTGGAATAAATGTTTTGTTTCCCATCCACAGATCTAAGCTGTGCTTGAAAATGGACAAGGATGAACTTTTGTTTTATGTGGATGGGTGGTCTGATTCACAGCAGCGATATCCTCAGTGAAATATAGCTGTCCTTCCAAACTGGTCTGTTGATGTTGTAGAAGAGGTTTAAACCCATAGACCAAGAATTTCTGATGCCATTAGACTTGTTGATGTGCAGTAAATTCATAAGTAATGGGTTAGAGGATGCCTTGCAGTCTCTAGGATACCGAGTATAGTGACAGAGCTTTGAGTCAGTAGATATAGGACATGTTGTTTAGGTCTTGTATCCTTTTAGGAAGTCATCTATGTGTGCATTCCAGCTGCTACATGTGTCTGGACAGATATATGCCAAAGGGGTCATTATATTCTATGACTGGCCTGGGGGCAATGACAGCCCTAAAGCCAGACACAATCCCTTTGTTTATAAGTTGTGCAATATAGAATATATTTTATTATAATATATAATTAATAGTGGCATCCCACCAAGGTTGCTTATTTTTTATGTTCCCCAATATGTTTGGCTCTGGGTGGTCTGCATACCTCTCAACTGTTCAGATTTTTGCAGAATGTCCAGATTTTTGCTTCATATGTTTGGCCTGTTTCTCATAAAATTTGTGTTTTTCTGGATTTTTGTGGCAAATCAGTGAGCAATGACTTCACTAAATAATGACAGATATTTGAATTTCAGACTTCATATCCTTCAGAAACTGCATGGTAACACAATACCTTTTAATCTAGCAACATTCTAAGTTTATAAGAGCGATATTTAAAATTTGTGCCTGTTTTTGGGGCTTTGTCCCCCCATTATTTTTGGCTTTGTCCGGAGTTTTTGAGCTAAGAGATTGAGACCTATGCTGGTCTGTAGGAAGAGAAAGATTTATAATTATCAATGGCTTCCATTTTAATCAGTCTTCCTTTTTTGATATTCACAGGGTAACTTTCAGATTTTTGCTGATCTTTTTGATTGAGTCAATAATGTGGGCATATTTTAATTTACAGTAGGTCTTAAATGTTCTTTTTTTCTTTTATAATATATTACCCAATATATTTGGTTCTGGCTGAAACCACTTAGTTTATGATCTTTGTTAGAAGGGATTAAAATTCTTTGGTATGACAGCTGAGGCAGTATCGGGCTAGAAATCTTGCAGTTGAAATTTTGAGACCTCATCAAATACTTTTTAATAGGTTTGCCTTTTTAAAGTCATTAAATTTAGACATGTTCTTTATTCTGGGTGTAGATGCCTAAAAGGAGAAGATTACTGATTTGTGTAACCAGACATAACAATACTGCAGGAAGGAAATAGAGGATGAGAACAAGAAGATTTGACAGCTAGTGGGCTGATTAATTTATTTAATAAGCATAGGCACCTTTGACTATGTCTAACCTTTGTGTTACAGGTGCTCCAGTTAATCAATGGATAGCAATGAATATCTGAAATCACCTATTAAAAATGCATTTGTATTAACGGGCAGCTCAATACACATTTAACATTTTTTGTGATCCTCCAGGGATATGAAAGGTGACCTACAGCAGGCTATGACTTGATAATTTGCCTTGTTTGAGGTAATATGAAGTTCATTAAGTTCTTTTGTGAGTCAAAGGAGTCTATCCAGAGATAATTGTGACACTGACAAATACTTATACTCCAGTGTAGTTTCCAACAGGTTTGAATGCATGACTGGTGCTGAAACATGGTAAAGAAAGAGTAAAACCAAGTCTCTGTTACAACACATATATGGATGTGTTAAAGTTGCAGGAGAACCTCAATATCATGGAGTTTATTGTTAAGACTTCTGCCATTGAGCAAAGCAATCTTGATGAGGTTTGGACTAGAACTTACCAAAAGCCTTCTTGTTATGTGAATGTCCAAAAGGTGGACTTTGCCTATTTTGCCTAAAAAGGCCCTATAGACGAAACAAGTGCTTTGGCTACCATGTGGATTACATTGAATGAAAGGTGCATATTATCCTTGGTGAAGCAAATTAGGCCCTCAATTGTTTGTCTCAGTCTGACACATACTGGACCCCCCAGAATAATATCAGAACCTTAACCAATGATTAAAGCCAATCATCTTCTCCTTGTATCTACAAATTACTCTGGATGAGCAGAAATTCACTTAGGGCCAGCGTCTTACCCACATTTAACAAATGCATAGCAAGCTGCAATATGTCCCCCCCCTTGCACATTTTCCTGGTCTGAATACCTCAGGTCATCCACATCTACATGGTCTACCATTGGTCATAGTCACAGCTGTCCTGTTTGAGGGACTGTAGAGCTCTCATGATGTCACAGATCCTGGCACCAGAAAGGCAGCTAACTCATGTCTTTTTCCAGCCAAGTAAGGAAATAGTCACTGTGCCTGACAGTGTGATCACCAATTGCTAAGACATTTTTACTTGGATGTACAGACTTGGTGGCAGTGGACGGTTTGCAGTCTGCAGCCCTATGACTTACTATGCTTAGGCTGTTTAATCTTGGAGGCTTAGAAAGTGATTTACTTTTTACAACTTCAGTATATGCTAGTTTAGTGTTATCTTGTGAAGGTATGGCGAGTTTGTGTGTTGCTTGCCAATCATCTATGTGAAAGTGTGATCTCCAGGTTATATAGTTAATTACACTTCTCAAAAATCAGGTTAAGTAGGTCTAGGAGTAGTTTGCTGTCAGTGAGCAGTTCCTACACTGTTCCAGAATACCAAGTGCAATGAGACTGGGAACAGATGGTTCAGAGAAAGACTGGGCTTCCATACTTACCAGACGGATTGAAATATCATGGGTAGGAATGAGATGTTGAACCATTGTAGTCAGCAGGCAGATAACATATATTGTGTAGATAAACCATGATGTTCTAGGTGAGTTGTATTAGTCAAATTACCAGTGGCATTCCATCTTCTGGCAGCTGTTCTATTACAAGAATTCTTGTCACCCTGACAGGTATAGTAAGTGAACATGACAGAAGTAAATTGCACAGAGAATCTACTTCTCTTAATACATTTTTCAGTCTGAATTTGCCCATCCACCATATTTAATCCTGGCATTACCTTATGGCGAAATTCTAACACTGCAAAGAAACACAAATGTGGAAGAATTTTTGTTACTTAAGGAAGAGAATATCCAACAAATTTTGGAAAGGGGCAACAAGGGGCAGTATAAGCAAGGTATTGACTCATTTGAATGTAATGCAAGCTATAGCTAGGTCCAAAGCCTGAGTGATCATAATTCATCTTGTCCTGATTATTTTGTGACATTATACACTACCCTACTTTTGAATAAATGGCATGCTCTTACCAAGTTGTGGATACTGTTCTAAGAACTGCTCATCTATCAGGCCTATTTTTTTCATAAAGAAGGACATTAAACCTTGCTAAAATGCTGTCTTTCCAGATCTGTCCACCAAGACAGTTTTCAGATAAAAGGTTCTATTTTCTGTGCACTAGTTGTAGCGTTTGTTCATGTGTCCTATAACAAGCGATGTTCAAAATAAATCAGAGACAGATGAAGATAAAATATTTTTTAGTTGTACTGCCACAAATGTAGCCTATGGGATTTGTTGCAATTGCAGTAATACAAAATGATACATCAAGCAAATATCCAGTACAGCAATGGTCAGGATCCAGGAGCACTTACATGATGTAAGAAATAAAAATGTGTTCAGTCTTACAGTAATGCATGCTTGGGAAAAAAATAAATGAATGATTTTCATTCCTGATACTCCCATACTTAAAAAAGAAGATGATAAGACTCACAGTTTAAATGTTCAATAGGCTAAGATTATATTCCATTTTGATAATTTAAGTCCTAAGGGCATGAATGGTGATTTAAACTAAAATCTGTTAATTGAAAAATTAAAAACAAAGCTCCATTAATGTCAGCCCAATGGTGCAGAGGTAGGGCATCCATCTACACTGCTGGTAACCTTAGACTGGGGACTGACTTGGGCTGCTGGTATGGCTGACCAAGGAGGAATAGGATAAAGTGGCTGATAATCAGTTTTCCAAACCTAGAAGGAGAGTGCAGTGAAACCTGATACTTGTACAAACTCTGATGGGGACGAGAAGCCTCACTGGTCATCTCTGGTTAATGCATGGGGCAGCAATGACATCCTGATGTCACTGCATCAGTTACTAACTCAGGTAGGCTAATAATCAGCTGCCTCAAGAATAATAGCTCCCAGGCTATATGCTCACTACACCCCTTCAGATCCCTCACTCCTTGAGTCTGGTACTGAGTTATCATTGAGGTTTTCTCAATGGGGAGTTGAAGGACCCACTAGTTAAACAGTTACATCTGGGACACCCAGTAGCAGCAGTTAAGTGACTCAAGGACAGCTGAGTAGGGCAGCCATGGGAGAACAGCCTGAAGCTGTGTTTGTGTGAGGAATGACAGGAAGCATACATGAAAGAAATGCCGCATTTAATGCTAGGGGCATTTGGCCTTCTGGTGAAGCCGGCTTTTAAGGTCCCTTCTGAAACTAGGCAAGTTGGAGTTTTCTTTGATTAGGGAAGGGAGAAACTGATAGAGAGTGGGGGAATTATGGACAGACCATGTTTGGTAGAAAAGACAAAGGATCTTGAAGTTAAGAGAGAAGGTGCAGTTTGTGGACAGTAACATAGATTAGAGGAAGAGCTTTTTTCATCAATTTTTTTAGCAAAGGGATAAAGGATTCTAGACTTAACTTACAGAGCTGAATACCTAGAAGAAGGTCAACTCTCTGTTGATGAGGAAAGTGTAAGGCAGTACTGCTCTTGTAGAGAAGAATTGGCAATGAAATAGCACATGGCATTAGAAATGCTTTGAAGTGCTTTGAAGTTTTGTCTGAAGGCAGATGCAGTAATGTGAAGACCATACTCATGCTGTGTTATGGATCCTTCTATTACGAACCATCACAGCTATTAGAGTTTTTGACAATCCTCACAAACCTACACAGTTCAACATGCTGTCACATTACTGTAATGATGTCTGTGTTTACATCATACATGAAACTGTTCAAAATTTGCATCAGGGTGGGGAACGGGGAGAATAATTCAGTTTAAGTCTTCATACTCCGCAATAGACTTCTGTTCCTCTCATTCCTGAAAATGAAACTTCTGCATTAATGTAATTTGTGTGCCTTCAAAGGACTGATATAAAATGAAAATGCATCCGGTAAAGTGACACAAGTATGTCCATTTATATAGCTGGTTTCAGTCTATATGTATTTATAACATAGACATAGCTTGCAGGGCAATGACTTTTCACAGCTATTAAATAAAGTTCTTCAGGCTGGTAGCTGGGATGAGTACAAAATGTGAAAAATATATCAAAGAAATGGCATATGCTATCTAAAGTTACACAATTCAGTTTAACTAATGCCAAAGACCTTGGTGACAGTAATAAAGAAACAGGAGTGTACTACTCATGTTACCTAAGAAGAAATGAGCTATGCTCCTTGACACCCAGGCTAAAATAAGGTTATGGCCTCAGAGCTCAGATCAATTTTGTGTTAATGACTGTTACAACTGCTGCTTACATATCTGACCTCCAGTATGACTTTTACTTACAGAGCCTTACTATGATAAAGTATATTATCAGCACTCTGGCATTCCAAAGACAGCTAAAATTATGAATACACCTGTGGCGTGTCTCATGATTTCTAGATAAACCATGAGTACTGTTTATTGTTGCTCATACTTGTCATATTGCTTTATCTTTCTTATCTAACTAGAGCATGATATACCGCCCTGAGGACTGGGTTCTTGTCAGTAGCCCATTAAAAAAAAAACACTGTAAGGACTATAAAGAATTGATACTTGCATCCACTGAAATGACTAGCATCCGCACTGAGTTATACCACAGATAAACTTTGTTGAACCTCCTAGCCCAGGATGCAAGTCTATAAATTAATAACTCACATCTGGTTAGGTGTTTTGTTTACAAATTCCCAGATCTGCAAAGTTGTGGAAGAACAGGCTAGTGAAATCTGCATGTCAAGACTATAAAATTCCTTTCCTGCTATGGCATATTGCTGGATTTTCATTAACATTTGTGCATGAAATGTACATGCAGTATGAGGGTAGCTTGTGATTACCTGGATGTTTAGCTAAAGCATTAAATGCTCCATTTTCAGCACTGACTTGGGCTCCAAGGAGCAGAATTACAACACAGCACAAAACTGATAAACTAAAAAAAAATAAAAACATATATCACTACTGTTATTTTGTATTGGATGCATTACTATGCGGGTGCTGTACACAATACAATCTGG
The DNA here is from genome assembly GCF_019279795.1 of Protopterus annectens. Classification (NCBI taxonomy): domain Eukaryota; kingdom Metazoa; phylum Chordata; order Ceratodontiformes; family Protopteridae; genus Protopterus; species Protopterus annectens. The sequence continues at coordinate 1,036,198,099 of NC_056729.1, forward strand.
ATAACTCTTCTAGCAGCTCACCTAATCAGGCAATGCTTCCAAGTTACCCCTGAAAAGGGATATTTGTGTCTCTTGAGCTTACACAGGTTGCAAATCAACAAGCATATATATAAGTAAAACAAATACCTGGAACACGAACATGAAAACACAAAAACTTTATCTTAATTATTATTATTAGTTTTATTACTACTACTGCTGCTACTGCCACTGTTATTCACAGCATTACTGGAAGACTTATTGAATAACTAAAATAAGGTCTCACATAAATGGACGTATGAATAAGAAGGAAGGAGAGTTAGCCAGGACTGCAATACCTACTCAGCCGAGGATATTACTGCACCTGAGTCTGCAGTGGTTTAGAAAGATGGAAATGTGCAATGTCAGAATGGCTTTAAAGTTTGTAAGCCTACAGTGCAGCAAAAGTAAAAAGTGTGATCTGGTGATTTATGCATGTATGGAGGTTTAGACTGGTAACATGGGCATACTGATAGGTAAGACAAGAAGTTAAGCCAGGTGGACATATTAAAAATGGGTGATGTTTCAGAAGACATGTATATGAAGACCTACCCAGAAGGACTGGCAACATGATGCAAACAGCAGCATGGACTGGTTGAACAGTGTTAATTTATTCTAACTAAAACATCTTAGGCTCCCAGTCTAGTATCACAAATCACAACATATCAAACTATGCATTAATAGCAACAGTAAGTTTTTTTTTTCTTGAGACACGCTGAGTCATCAAAATACCTATAAATTGTAATTTTGCCTATCAGCAAGGATGACACTTCTGTGAGCAGCCAGGATGTGTCTTCTTAAATGTCCATGACAGGCTAATAAGAAAATCTTATTCAATATGTAGTTATTCAGCAGTGGCAGTGCAGATGTGATGGATGCACACACACACACACACACACACACACACACACACACACACACACACACACACACACACACACACACACACGGAAACATTCCTTTTGTCAAAATGTCATTATTTGTGAATATATTCAGTGATAGAACAGAATGCATTTTGAAAAGAATGAACGGGAATAAAAGGTTAGGTCTTACCATAACTTGGCATATGTGTTGTCTATCTTCTTTCTTCCTCACAATAGGGTCTCAGATTCGACCTTTGGATCCAGCTCAGCCACATTCTTCAGACTTGGATCAAACTCTTAAGCCCCTTCCTCTTACCCTTAACGCACTACATCCTCCCAAGCACCTCAGATCAAGTTTACTGATTCCATACATTCAACACTCATACAGCAAAAGAACATCAGATGAGGCTCAGACATGTGACTTATGCATCCCATCATGTTCCATGATCCTCTAGAAGAAAGAGCCAGGGGGATGGCTGGGTGGGAAAGTAAGGAGGAATGAAGAGACAACACAGATGCCAAGTTATGATAAGACATAACCTTTTCATCTATTGTTGTCTATCTTCATTCCCCCTCACGATAGGGTTAGAGTCCCCAGATACGTTACTCCTGGGTTGCCCTCATGGAAGGATATGCCACCGAGCCTAATGAAGCCCTGCTCCTAGAAATGATATCCAACTTGTAGTGCAACACAAAGGTGTGACTGTTCGACCATGCTGATGCTGCGCAAATATCATCAATGGAGGTTCTAGAAGAGAAGGTGGAAGAAGTAGCTATAGCTCTGGTGGAATGTACCCTAGGAGGTTGAGGTAATTCTAGGCCCTTTTGTGAATAAATGTATGAAATACAGCCAGTTATCCATTTTGCTAAGGTAATCTTGGACACCACTTGGCCTACTTTATTAGCCAAGATGGCTACAAACATTTGGTCGGACTTCCTGTGTTGTTTGGTTCCATGCAGGTAGAAATGGAGTTGTCTATAAATCTCTAGAAGATGTAGAACATCCTCCCCTTTATTAGAGAAATTTGGAGAGAACACTGGTAAATGGGTGGACTGACTAATACTGCTTTCTGTGGCTACTTTAGGCATAAAGGAGGGATTGGTTTATAAAGAAACTCTGTCCTTATGAAAAATTATGTAAGGAGGTTTGGAGGATAAGGCTTGTAGTTTGGAAATTCTCTTAGCTGAAGTTATAGCCACCAAAAATATTGTTTTCCATGACAAAAACTTCATGTCACAACTTGCAGCTGTTTTGAGGGGGGCTTGAGTCAAAGCTTGCAACATTACACTGAGATCCCAAGGAGGGGATGGGTCCTTTATCGAGGCCTCAAGAAGAAAATACCTTTCATAAGGATTTGCATAACCTAAAGGTAAATAGGAAATTAGATTGGCTTGTAGTGTGAAAATTAGAAATAACAGCTAATTGAAGCTTCATGATAGAGAAGGTAGCTCCCTCCTCAAATAGAGTACAAAGAAAAAGCAGAACATCCAAAACTGATGCTGAAAAAGGGTCAACATTTCTATTTGTAGCCCAAATGACAAACTTTTTTCACTTACAGGTGTAGACTTTCTTAGTGGAAGCCTTTTGCGAGGCTAAAAAGTATTCTATGGACCAGGGAAGTAAGACTGGACTGTCTTGTTAGGGCTGGAAGTGGAGAAACCAAGCAGTCAGCCTGATGTGTGAAGGTACAGATGCTGCATCCCCAACAGGTGAGAGAGGAGGTCCTATCTTGGCTCCAGTATCCAAGGAGGATATTTCAGATGAGACCAGAGGAAGGGGAACCACACCTGTCAAGGCCTGAAGGGGGCAATGAAGATGACTGAGCTCTTCAGCTTGTTTGCCTTCTGAAGAAACTTTGGGATCAGAGAGAGGGAGGGTAAGCATATGGACCAGTGCATCCCTCAGGTACTCCACCGGAGAAGGGATCAGAGTGAAGAACTTGCTGCACTTGGTGAGGGGAGAGACAAAGAGTTTGCAGCAAGGTTGACCCCAGCGACTGAAATCATGCTCGCCACTGACTGACTAAGGGACCACTCGTGCAGAACCAGGAGTGATCTGCTGAGTCTGTCCACCAAGTCATTTGTTTTTCCCATGATGTGTGTTGCAACTAGAAAATGGTCTGAAGATATCGCCCACTCCCACACCCATATGGCCTCCTTGCAGAAAGGGTATGAACAGGTTCCTCTTTGCTTGTTGATGTACCAGACAACAGACATTTTGTTGGTGTGAACTGAAATAGTCCCTAAGGGAGAGCATCCTGAAAGGCTTGCAATGTTAAGAGAACTGTTCTCATCCCTAGCACATTGATATGCAACCTGGTCTTGATTGGGGACACATGCCTTCGACCGCTTTCCCATCGTAACGCCCCCCCCCCCACCAAACTGTGAGGCGTCCATGGTCACTGTGGCTATTCGGGGATTGGTTAAGAAGGGCCAGCCAAGAAGGAGATAGTCCGACTAAATCCACCAACTGAAGTACACTTACAAATTGGCATCATTCTGATGGGAAGGGATAACGGATGATAGAGAATGGAACATTGCCCTGCCAATGTCCACTGGAGAACCCACATGAAGAATCTTGCTAGAGGAACTAATAGGATTGCTGCAGACATGGATCCTGGGGCTTGTAACACCATCTGTGCAGGAAGGGGTCTGGTTGGATAACAATTCCCAGACTTGATTCCTCAGTGTTGTTATGTGGTGTAAGGGAAGAGAAGCTATCTGATCCCTCATGTTCAGCTGCATCCCTATGAATTTCAGGTACTGCACAGGAGCCATGTTGGATTTGTTTAGGTTTATAGTGATACCCAGTGAGTGTGAAAGTTGGATTAAATAATCTCTGGCTTGGATGAGCTGATGCTTTGTGGGGTCTGTAAGGAGCCAATCATCTATGTATGGTAACACCCAGAATCATTTGAGTCTCATGTGAGCTGCTACCACTGCCATGTATTTGGAGAACACCCGGGGGGCTGTGGTGCTTCCAAAGGGCAGTGCTCTGAATTGGAAACGATTGTCTCCCAGCTGAAATTACAGGTGTCTCCTGGAGTGCCCATCTATTTTGATGTAATAGTATGCATCCTTGAGATCCACTGAGCACATCCAGACGTCCTTGCACAACAATGGCAGAATGGACTGAACCATAACCATTTGGAACCTTGACTTCTTTACATAACCATTCAACCTGCTTAGATCCAGAATGGCTCTTAGGTCCCCTGTATTTTTCAGCATCAAACAGAAGCAGAAGTAGGTTCAGAATCCTCCTTGTTCAGCTGGGATTTCTTGGTTGACAATTTTTTGCAGCAGTTGTTGAATTTCCTGTGCTGCCTGCTCCCTCTGACTGGGTAGCATGTTGGGGAGATTCTTGGAGTTTGGGGGAAGAAGGGAAATGGGAATGTAGTAGCCTCTGGATATTATGCTTACCATCCAGGGGGTTTGAGTCAAATGGGTCCAGGCTTCTGAGAGCAAAGCTAGTTGACCCCCAACTGCCTCCAGAGACAGACAGTCAGGCAGTGCTTCAGGAGTTCTGATAGGGCTTGTTGGAAAAGGAGTCTCTAAAGCCCTGGTTTTGCAGAACCCTCTGCCTCTAGGGCAGTGCCTACCATCAAACCCTCCTCCTCTGCCTCTAGAGAAGGGTTCCCCACATTGTTCCTGGAAAGGCCCTTGAGATTTACGAAACCACTTACCTCCACATTAGTTCCTGAAGAAGGACCTCTGGGGTGTAAAAAATGTGATTTCTACAGCAGAAATGCAGAAGGGCCTTTTTGTCCTTTTCGCTGTGGGTGAGAGTATCTCGAACCAATGGCTCAAACAGAGAAAAGCCATCATAGGGGGCATTCACAAAGCCTAATCCAGGCATGTCTACTTAGGCAAAGTCCTGAACCGGCTGCTTGTGAGGTACCTTCTGTTGTATGGGAGATTAGCCTCATTCAGGAGTTGGTGACAGAAGATACAGTGGTCATCTTGGGAGAAACTTAATTCAATTCATCTGCAGGCATGGATTCAGAGAGAGAGGCTGAAAGCTCCTTGATCATAGCTCTCTGTAGCTGGGTAAAGTGGGACATGTAGTTTAATGACCTCAGTGCAAAGGTGGTTAAGATGTAAATGTGCCTTCCAATTCTGTCCAATGTTCTAGACTCCTTGTTAGGTGGATGGACATTGGCAGCCTCTTCTGCCAGTTCTTTCTTAGTGGCTGCCACCAATTTGATGACATTAACTATGGGACCCTTGCACCAATACTTTCTGTCTGTTGGAGGTACCAGGAACCTATCATGGGCTGTATGGTGTCTGGTTGCTTCCATGCTCAGTGGGAAACCAAATCAATGAGGTCATTCACCCGGGGGGGGGGGGGGGGTCATCCAGGTCATAGATGAACCTGCCCCAAATGCCTCCAAGAGCAATGACTCCTCAGAAGAAGGAGGTTGGCCAGAACACCCACCATTTTGCTTCAGGATTTCTAGAATGTCCCTGGGGACATTCTCAGGTGGGGAGTCAGTGTCTTCTGGTAAGGACTCCAACAGGGCAGTCAAAGTGCCTCCTTTTGCATGTCTTCTTCTGGGGAACTTCCTCGGTGGGGTACTCTGGGGAAGTGGTGGAAGGGGAGCCCTCCTGAGCAGGGAGATCTTGGAGGCTTGACGGGGGTACAAGGATGGAGTAAGGGACATGTGGTGACAGATCTCCAACCCGGGAGAAAACCCTCTCTACTACATGAAAAGCTGATGGACCAGGAGAGGTCCTCTCCATCTCCCCTGAAGCCACAGATGGAAAACAGCTAGGACTTACCCCAATCCGTGGCCTCCAGAAGGGATCAGACCCAAGCTGTCAAGTGCCAAGGTGCCTAGGGGAAGAGATGGCTCCAACAAAAATGGAGATGACCCCAGTCCCTGGACCTAGCACTGACACTATGCCTTCGAGACTCACGCTACTCTGAGAGAATCGGACCAAGGCTAATCAAGGGTAACATTGGCGTTGAGGAAGGGAGCTTCCCCTGCTCCGAACGTGACACACAGGAGTCCCAAACCTTGCAACTCCAAAACCAAAGGTCGGATCGGAGAAGGTGTAGTGCACGGATCCAAAAGGGGATGGAGCCAAGACTACCCCCATCTGGATCTGGGCATTGAGGAATCTCCTCATCATCCTGTCATATTTGCCTCGGACCAGGTTCTACAGGATCTGAATGAAACCGATGAGGGGAGTCAGGAGTGTTTAGATCTGACTGAATGAGTTGAAGATTTGGTTGAAGCTCTCAGAACCTGAGACACTGGATCTGATACCGGAGCTGACAATGGGGGCAGCAATAATGAAATAACTTCCCCTGGATCCAAAGATGCTGGTGGATCTGAATGGGTAGACACTTTCTTCCGATCTGAGGGGGGTCAGATATGAAGTTTTCTCGACTTGGCTTTAGGCTCTAGAGAGTCTCACTGGGAGACAGAGAGAGACCTGTTTTTTTGCCTCTTTAGCACAAGAGGATGAACTAGAAGCCAAGGAAGGGGTCTGAGCCTCAGGAGCTGATGAAAGAAGAAGACCCCTAATCAATTTATTTCATCTATCAGCAGGAGCTTGGGGATTAAAAGGCACATTCTGCCTTTAAATGGCCAGCCCCTAAGCAATACACACACTTCTTGTAGGCATCTTGGTTGGAGATTTTATAACCACAAGAAGTGCAACATTTAAAGCCAGGAGAAGGTTTGTCTGATATTACAACTGTCAAAGCCTGCCAAAAACAACAGATGGTTAAAGAAGGCTAAGATAAGGTAAGTATCTAGAAGTTAACTAAGACTATAAACTTTACTTCAGAAATAACTTTAACTGTAACTTTAACAATTTCTAACTTTAAAACTCTAAAACCTTTTCTTTCTTTTTTTTTTTTACAGAAGGAAAAGAAGAATGTTCACATGCACACACACACACTCACTGAAATAAAGAGAAAGAATTACAAGAGGGAGGCCTTACAAAAATATATCCTAAAACTTTCCTGAGAAAGGTAAATATGCTTGAGAGTACAGAGACCCATGTCTGGGCACTGAAGCAGCAACCGATATCTGAGGTGCTTGGGTGGGTGTGGTGCATTGTTGGTAAGAGGGAGGAGCTTCAGAGTCAGATCGAAGCCTGAAGAATGTGGCCAAGCTGGATCCGAAGTTCAGATACAAGACCCTCTAGCGAGGAGGAATGAAGAAGACAACATCAGATAATGATGTTTTTGTGAGATTGCTGAATACAGGAGATAGAGTAATCTCCCCTTTTTTCTGGTATTGTGCAATCTCAGAGTTGGTATATTTGAGTTAGCAGGGCTGTGGAGAACACGATCCTCCACATGTGGGTACATGGGGGGGGGCTGCCCCACTGCAAAAATACTTATTTGAATTTTTCTGTTTTATTTTAATAACTGCAGCCCACATAGTGTGTGTGTTGTAACTTAATCTGTTATAGGATGTAGTGCTTTCCCCTACATTGTGTGAAAAAGGAAAAGAAAACCCACAGTTCAAGGCTGTACTCTCCAAGAGCTTTTTACTGGAACCCACAACACAGGCGTGTTCTCTTTTTTTCTATTAATCTGCTACAGGTATATTAGCAATCTTTTTATGCTATCATAATGATCTTAGAGTTGACACAGCTGTTGACACCTGTCATAATTTTTTTAAATGAGCTGCTAACTAATGTAAGGTACCTACCTTCCTGTAGCTGGCCAGACAAAGGTCTTGTAAAGTTACACATACACACACACACACACACACACACACACACACACACACACACACACACACACACACGCACACATACACACACACACACACACACACACACACACACACACACACACACACATGATCACACACATGTATACACATGCACATGTGCGCACACACACACACACACACTCGCACACACACATGCATGATCACACACATGTATACACATGACCACTGTAATCTTGTTATGATATAAAATGAAGAATAAGGTAAATTAAGACCAAGATTCTATTTTATGGGAGTCTCTTATAAAACTCATAGCTGTCTTTATTTTTACAGAGCAAAGTCAGACTCTTCTAACCTCCTTATAAAGGCACTGCTGCCTCTGAAGACACCATAGCTAAAAGAACCCCTCACTGTTCAACCACACAGATTGACTCCACCAGGCAATGGAATGTATTAATGTACAAATTAAATGAATATACTGTATGTTATTAGATCATCTGAATAGTTATAGTCCCAGTGCCCATCCCCAAGAAGATGTATTACATCCTGTTAGCTGCATCATCATATTCCTTGTTTTTTGTTTACCTAAACTGTTTCTCACCCATTTCTACAGGGAAAATTCATAATACTAGGGTCCCAGGCTGTAGCACATACTGAGTACAGGACAGTTCTTTGTACTCTGACATACTGGACAACTGTTACATAAATCTCTTACTGGACAACTGTTACATAAATCTCTTGCCACTCTGTAATCTATGATCATATATTATGATTTTAGATTCACTAGAGCTTATTATATAATGTCTTGCACATATTGACTGTGCCTTGGAAATTTGCTTACATTATTTTTATTTACTCTTTACTAATCAGGTTAGTCACACTAGGCCAGTGCCCTCTTTTCAGGGGACACACAAGGTGGCATTCATACAGACTAGGTGAAATTTGGCCAAGCACTGGGAAACTTTCCCTCCTCTTTCATGTATGGGGATGCATTTTGATATTACACTTCTTGTCTTCTGGTCCAGGCACGTAGGCGGCTTGGAGAAGCAGGAAGCTAAATGAGTGAATATGGAGGACGAAGAAGGCAACACAAATGTTTTTGAAGCTTCTGGTGCTTCTAGTCAAACAGCAGAGAGGTCAGTGTTATCAGAAAACAAATCAATCAATAATTATTCATTTATGAGTGATGATAAAGTGAATGAGTCGAGCAAAAAGGCAGGAAAAGGTGATAGAGGTATCCAATATGAATTTGGCTGCAGGATGTATATCTAAAGGAATTAATTGAACAAAGTTAGCCAGAAAGTGAATAGGCAGCATTATGGTGAGAAATAATGGAAAGAGTACAAGAAGAGGAAGTACAAGAAATAAGGAGAGAAAAGACGTCATATGCGCAAATTGCAAGAGAAGGAAATAGAAAATAGGAAAGGAAACTGGAAGTTAGAAGGAAACATCATATAAGAATAAGTAGCAAGACAGAAAGAAAACTTGATAGGTATGAAATATGGGGAAATGTTATATCACCACTGGGTTTCAAACCCAAAGATTTATTTGTATTAACAAATACTTTTTGTGACTTTTTTTTTTGAAGAAGCACACTATATGGAGAAATTTTTAGAAAAAAAAAAAAGAAATAATAATCCTTGGAACTTATATGTCGTACATGCATTTAAAAGAGAGACAAAGACAAGAATGTATATACAATTTTGTACAGAAGTAGAAAAAGACATTCTATGAGACTATTTAAAAATGGTGCGCAGAGATGCAATGGACATTACAAAGATTTATGACAACAGAGGTTTACAAACTGGGGATGGGAATCTGGAATTGTTTTGAAAATGGAAAATGAAAATATATTACATGTACCTAGTATAACTAATGTGGAAGAAAATAGGGGGTTTGCAAAATATTGGGGACAACCAAAGACATGTTTCTTTTGTGGTAAAAATGACCATTTGATTACTAATTGTGGGAAAAGAAAATGTTTTACTTGTGGTAAGACTGGTCATAAAGCAAAAAAAAAAAAAAATGTGAAGTAAAAAATATACAATGTGAAAAAAAAACTGAACACTCATGGATGGATTGTGATGTAAAAGGGAAAGATACATGGGAAGGGAAACAAAATAAAATTGAAGATAATGTTTTAGTAGATAAAGAAGAAATACAAAAAGAAAATAAAAAAAGAAAGACATAGTGGGAAAAAGGAATATATAAGGGAAGAAAAAGAAGAAGAAATACGTAATTCAAGTGAAGAAGGAGAATATAAGTGGGTAAAAATCAAAAGTAAAAGGAATTCTATTGGTAAAAGACTGAAAGAAAAAATAAGTTATGTCTTACTATAATGTTCCATCTGTGTTGTAGATCTTTACTCATTCATTACTTTTAGGACTTCAGTTCCGTCCTCGGAAGTGACATGGCCATTACCAAGCTCGCGCCAGCCAAAAACTCTCAGCTAAGACCTACCCACAATGCCCCTCTCATAGTCTCTTCAGATCGAGTTTGCCCACCATTATAATATAGAAGTAAAAAAGGAGACAGTAGGAGGCTCTGTCTGAGCAAATATCTTAACTAATAAGGAAATCCTAAAGTCCACCAGGAGTCCAGGCAGGGGGAAGGAGGGCTGGAGGTAATGAATGAATAAATATCTACAACACAGATGGAATGTTATGGTAAGACATAACTTCTGTATCTGATGTTGTAAATCTTTATTCATTTCTTACTGTTAGGACCGAGTCCCCAGCTACTTGAGTCCTTGGTGACCCTAAGGAAGGACATTCCTGTGCACCACAGAACCAAAAGATGCTCATCCCCTGGAGGCCAAATCCAATTTGTAATGAGTGATAAAGGTATTAGGTCTAGCCCAAGTGGCTGCTGCACAGATATCATCCATAGAGGCTCTGGAATGAAAGGCCACAGAAGTAGCCATCACTCTAGTACAGTGAGCCTTTATTCTGGAAGGTAAGGACACTCTGTTCTGATGGTAGATGAAAGCAATGGCGTTTCGGAGCCAAGAAGATAATGTAATTTTAGAGACAGGCTTACCCAATCTGGGTCCTGCAAAGGCCACAAACAATTGATCTGTTTTTCTGAAAGATTTAGTTTTGTCCAAGTAGAAACGAAGTTGCCTATGAACATTGAGGGTATGCAAAAGGTATTCCCCTCTATTTGAATGATGAGGGAAGAAAACTGGTAGGTAAATAGATTGATTAATGGAAAACCCAGAAATGACCTTGGGCAAAAAGGAGGGGTCAGTATGTAGGGGCACTCTTTCCCTATGAAAAATCAAGTAAGGTCTCTTGACACTCAAGGCCTGCAACTCAGATACTCTTCTCGCTGAGGTAAAGGCTAATAAAAATTTCATATCACATGAGTTAGAAGGCTTGAAAGGAGGACTTGTTAATGACTGAAGCACCAATGTCAAGTCCCAAGACTCTATAGGAGGCTTGACAGGAGGTGTAACATGTAATACACCTTTCATGAAGGTTTTGCACAGTCGGTGTGACAGAAGAATTGTCAAATCCATTGTGAACATTTGCAATAGCTGCTAAATGTACAGTAATTGTCGATGCTGAAGCTCCTGCATGTAATAGGGTAGTCAGGTATTGTAGGATCTTCAGAATTGCATGGGAATGGGGTCTATGTTATGTTCTTTGGCCCATCTAGAGAACCTAGCCCACTTACTAGAATAAATTTTCCTGGTGGAAGGTTTGTGTGATGCCAGAAGAATCTTATGAACAGGAGATGAAATATCAGGTAGCCTGGCAATCATCAGAAGTGGAGAAACCAAGCTGTGAGCTTGAGGCTGTGGAGACTGGGGTGAATCAGTCCCTGAGGATGAGACAGCAGATCTTGGGATTGATCCAAGATCCACGGGCTGTGAATCAGATGAGGTCATAATGAAAGGGAACCAGACCTGATGGGGCCAATAAGGGGCAATAAGGATCACTCTGTTTCTCAACCTTTGAGCTTTTTGGAGGAATTTTGGGATGAGAGGAAATGGAGGAAAGGCATACAAAAGACCCGGGGGCCAATTGTGCATCAGAGCATCCCTCGATGACTCCCCCCCGAGGGGGGATCAGGGCAAAGTAGCTTCTGCATTTCTTGTTTGGGGGAGAATCAAATAGGTCGCAGCAAGGCCTGCCCCAATGGTGGAAGATGTGATCCGCTATTATAGGACTGAGGGACTACTCATGAGGCATCAGAATGTTCCTGCTCAGATTATCCACAACAAGGGAATGTGCATTGCTACGAGAAAGTGGTTGGAAGCCATCGCCCAGTGCCAAATTCTCATGGCCTCCCGACACAGGGGGTAAGACCTGGTTCTGCCTTGTTTGTTGATGTACCAGATGACTGACATGTTGTTCGATTGAATTGCAATAGTCCTAGAAGGAAGGGATGTGTGGAACGCTTTCAAAGGTAAGAGAACTGCCCTCAATTCCAGGACATTTATGTGCAAATTGGCCTCCATGGGGACCAGGTGCCTTGGACTGTCTTTCCCAGGAAATGCCCCCCCCCCCACCCTAACAGGGAAGTGTCCATGGTCACCATGGCCCTGGGCTGGGGAAGGCAGAAAGGTCGACACCAAGGATGATTCTGGCTTTATCCACCAAAGCATTTCTTTCTTGCAAAGGTTTGTAAGGTGTATCATGTGGTCAAGTGGGTGGCTTAAGATCGACCATTGTGATGAAAGGAGCCACTGCACTAGTCTCATATGCAACTTCACCAGTGGAACTAAGGTAATGGTTGCTGCCACAGCTCCCAGTAGCTGTAGTACAATGCGTGCTGGTACAAATGCCTGTGGGAGGAGGACTTGAATCTGGCTTCTTATTTTTGACAACCTGTGAGGAGGAAGGGAAGCTTGACAGGACGTTGTGTCGAAGATCGCTCCAATGAATTCCAGAGTGTAAGACAGACTGAGAATGAGAAGATTCCTGGTCGTGATGGTAAGGAGCCAATTGTCTAAATATGGAAACACCTGGAATCCTTGTAGTCCGAAATGAGCTACATCGACTGCCATACATTTGGTGAACATTTTGGGGGCTGTCAAGAGACCAAAGGGCAATACCCTGAACTGATAGTGACTGGCTCCCAGCCGGAAGTGGAGAAATCTCCGGGAGCGTTTGTCCATCTTTATGTTGTAATACGTGTCCTGAAGGTCTATACAGCACATCCAGTTGTCCTTCCCCAGAAAGGGGAGGATGGACTGTACCATGACCATCCAGAATTTTTGAGGTTTTATGAATGTGTTTAGTAAGCTGAGATCCAGGATTGGTCTCCAGTCCCCTGTCTTTTTTGGCACTAAAAAGAACCTAGAGTAAAACTCGGATCCTCTCTGGTCTGTTGGGACTGGCTGGATGACTCTTTTTCTTAGCAGCTTTTCGATTTCTAAGGCTGCAGCCTCCCTCTAACTGGATGGGACATCGGGGAGTCGTTTTACGAGTCTGGGAGTAAGATCGAATGGGATATGATAGCCTCTGGATATTATTCTCTGCACCCACGCATCCGTTGTTATGAGTTGCCAGGCCTGTAGGTGCAGGGAAAATTGACCCCCGACTGCTTCCAGAGAAAAGCGATTGGGCCACTGTTCAAGAGCACTGTTAGGGTCAGCTGGAGAAGGAATCTCTAGCGCCCTGATTGTGCGGACCCTCTCTGCCCCAAAAAGGGTGTCTTCTGGATGATTTGGCCCCTCTGCCCAGGGGAGGGGGGGATTGCTCATCATGAGTGTCACAAAAAGATCCTTGGGACTTCTTGAACCACAATTTTCCTCCCCTCTGGTTCCTGGAATAGGATCTCTGGGGGGTGGAAAAATGTATGCCCACAGCAGACAAGGTCTTTCCATCCTTCTCACTATGTGATAGTGTGTCTCTTACTTTGGGACCAAAAAGGGAAGGTTCGTCAACAGGCGCATTGACAAAGGAAGATTTAAAGGGGTCTGCAAAATCACACAAATGCATCAAAGCATGCCATCTCATGATGATGCCTGATGTGGCTGCTCGAGCTGCCCCCTCGGTGGTGTGAGAGATCAAGCGGCTTGAGGAGTTCTTGATGGATTCCAGGGTAGCCAACTAAGAGGCAACAGTATCACACATCTTGACAGGCAGTACCCCTGCCAAAGAGGCAGACATTTCTGAGATTAGGTCTCTTTGGTGGCGAGTAAAGTGTGCCAGATAATTCAGCGATCGAATGTCAAAGGCCGCTGAAGCATAGGCCCACTTCCCTAGTCTATCCATATCTTGAGACTCCCTGTTCTGGGTATGAGAAGTGGAACTATCGCCTGCCAGTTCCCTCTTGGTGGCCGCCGCCACGACCATGGAATCAACTACCAGCTGCTTGGACCAATTGGGCTGGTCTTAAGTGGTGGATAAAATTTTATCTGGCCTCCGGGGGACAGGTTCTATGTTGTCCATGGCCTTCCAGGTATGCTGCACAATAAGTTTAATAAACTCATCCGCAGGTGGGGTCACCCAAGAAGTAGCTGGCTGAGCACAGAAGGCCTGCAAGAACACCGATTCCTATGAAGAAGGGTTGGAGGGCTTCCAGTCTCCCCTCTGCTTGAGGATCTTGAGAATGTCTCCAAATGAGACGTCTTCCAGGAGAGACCATGGGGACCCTTCTCCCTCATCACAATCGGTGTCTTTGGTGATGGATTCCTCAGGGGAATCAAGGTGCTTCCTCTTGCACAGTTTCTTCCGGGGTGGATCCCCAGTGGGATCTTCTGAGGGGGACTCTGGAGAAAGGGTTCCCTTCAAGGGAAAGACTTGCAGCTCCCATGCTCAGGATCCCAGAGCAGAGGGTTGGGACAGCTGCATGCAAGAGGGGGGTTCTGGTGTCGATGCCAATGGTGCCAACTGCGAGCTTGTTGAGGCAAGAACCCTCTTCATCACCTGGAAAGCAGGCCCGCCCGAGGAGGGATGGGGACCCGGAACAGACAAGGACAACATTGGAACCGGGGTCACACCCCACCCTGAGGAGTCCACCTCCAGGTAAGGAGCTCCGAGAGGACCGGTAGCTGCCGGGGTAGCAGTGGCTGTAGATGGCGCCACCGAAAAAATAGGTGCAGAACTAGGAGCCACGATGCTGACTGCCCAATCACTGTTCTGAGAATGCACCAGTTCCAGCAGAGCCATTGCACCAAGAGTAATCGGTGCCAACAGGGAAGCCTCTGCACTCGGAGACGAGACAGAATGCACCGGGATGGCCATCGGTACCGAAGTCTCCGGGACTGGGGAGGAGGCCAGAGGAGGATATACAGGTGAATATGCTGTGAGAGCTTCCATTCCAAGAGGGAAAGAAGACCTAGCAGGGGTGGGTAATCCTCTAGCTGCCAAAAGCTGGTCCACAACCCTCACTACATCTTGTTCTGAAAGACTTCTGGTGGATCTGAAGGAAGCTGCCTAAGGAGATTCAGGTCTCTCAAGAAATGGACTAAACTGGTGTCCCAAAAAGGGGTCATAAGTGGGAGAATATCTGGTTCTGGGAAGGTGTTCTACCTTTGGAACCAATGGTGTCAGTGGAGCCATATGAGACATCGGCACCGTGGCTGGGGATGGTGCCGATGCAGGTACAGTAGTCGGAACCTGTGTCAAAAACAAGGTCGGCACCAAGAAGGATGGTGCTGAAGCTGGTACAGTGGTTGGAGTCAGAATTAAGGGTGGCACCGAGGGAGACATGGAGCCTGGTGCTGAAGTAGTCTGTGCTGAAGGTGCAGGAGAAGCCCAGTGTTGAGTGACTCCGTTTCTCTTTGTGTTTCTTATGCTTAAGAGGTGGTGAGACCTCCGTCCCAGAAAGAGCCTCTGAGAAGGGAGTTTTCATAATACCCTTCAGAATCAGCTTGTTCTTATGCTCAGCCAAAGTATGATTGCTGAAGCTGGAACAAATATCACAGGATACATTGATGTGGTCAATGCCCAAACAATAAACACACCGGGCATGACCATCTGAGTTGGGCATCTTACACCCGCACTTATCACACTGTTTAAATCCTAGTTTTACTTTATCAGACATCATGGAAAACTACACTACTGTCCTAAACTACAATTTAACCAACCAAAACAACAACAGCAAGGTTAAAGAAGAAGACTTTTTTTTTTTTTTAACAGAGAGAAAAAGGAGGAGTACCAACAATTGTATTAAGAAATACCACAAAGTGGAAAAGGCCTACCAAAGGTAGGGGAGAGGGACAGTACCAACAATGGTAAGAAAGAGCTACTGAAGTAGAGGGTAGGTTTTAGAGAGAAAGTATATATATTTAAAGAGGAAAAGAGAATCTTTACTGACTAGAAGAAGATAATTATATAGCTGAATCACAAAAAAACACTACACTTAGCTTGATAGAAGGCTTGGCACATCTGACAAGGAATGCAGCAAATGAGATCTGGAAAGACTATAAGAGGGGCATTGTGGGTAGGTCTTAGTTGAGAGTTTTTGGCTGGCGCGAGCTTGGTAATGGCCGTGTCGGTTCCGAGGATAGAACCGAAGTCCTAGCAGTAAGGAATGAATAAAGATTTACAACATCAGATTATAAATTTAAAAATTAAGACAAAGAAAAAATAAGAAAGAAAAAAGATAAAAATAATAAAATAATCCCTATAAATTGAGAATCTTGGCCATAAATGTAAACAGGGCAAAGGGTATTACCAGACAACCACTTTATTTTGAGCGCTTTCAGATGCACACTATTCGACCTTCCTCAGACAACATAAAACAGTAATCCATTAAGAATATTTCATTTAAATAACCTCTACAATCATGACATCATCATCAGTTACCAGAGATACCAAATTTAAAAGTATAAGCACAGCCTAAACTTATAAATTCATAAAAATATCACATAAAGCAACCTAACAATTAAACTCAAATATATAAATAATATTCATAAATACACATATAGTAACCCACATATAAAATATAAATACACATATACACCTTCGGGTGTAACAGTGAGTCCGTTAATGAATGAACCTGCTTCTGATACGCTACCTTCTTTAACTGACTGTCTGAATTCCTCTATTCATTTAACGTATAGTTCTGTTGTCACTAATGGCATTAATTCCTCTGGGAATCCATCTGCAGTTTGCCATATTGTCGACAATTTAAAGAAATTTGATGCAAAATTGTTTAAATACAAAAAATTGCAGTTAGAGATTGTTTATCTGAGTGAATGTATTTCTAGGATGCATATTCCAAAGGGGTTGCGACAATGGCGCTTCCCATCTGGACTGGTTAGTGGCTCGCAATTTCATAATGACTTATTGAGCTTATTTGACAAGCAGGGATGTGAATTTTTAAACTTACTCATCCATCACTATTCCCTGCAGTCTGATTTACTCAAGAATGGACTTGTAGAACTGGAAAGAACCATTAAAGATGATTTGGATTTCATGAGATATAAATACGAATATATTCGTATTTTCAACAGTATTGAACAAGCCATTGAGAAAATGAGAAATGGTAAAAATAAAAAGCTTGAAAGGGATAGAAGGGAATATAATAATGGTACTGCCTATCCCCTTCCACCAGGGACTATCTCGTCAGTCAGTCAGTCAGTTAAATACTGAATCTGATTCGCTTATCAGTCATGAAAGGAGGACATCTAATACATCCACTTCCTCCAGTACAATGGATGTCCAAGAAGGGAGGAATTCTAATGAAACTGTTTCCAGCTCATCCCCTAGACACATTCAGCATATTAGGAATCAACAAGTTAATAATGAGAATGCAAGTGTCCGCTCGGGTTTTCAGAACGGTCAATCAGTGAACAATCCGAGATCGGGAAACAGCAATTACAACTCTTGGCATGCCAGAAAGAACAACAGGTGCTGGAGATGACCCTGTGTGTAGCTGAAATTGAATTTGGGATTTCATCTGCTGTTTGTCCACCCAGAATTTTAGTTAACCAAACAAGTGACTTTAAAATTTTTAATTATACTGCCATTGATGTACCCGATGAAGTTGTTAATATGTCATCTAAAGGATTGTCCTTTGTATCATCTCAGCAATTTAGTTTAGCCGACACTTTGCTTGATTTGAAGCTTTATGTATGGAAGCCTAATCTTAATTGTTTATTGGGGAATGTTTCTAGTTTGAACGCTGACTGCAGGGTTTCTAGTGTTTTTAATCCACCCTTACAGAACTCTTTGTTTCTCTTTGAGAAACTTTGCGAATTAGATTTGAGGGATTTGTATGATAGATGTCTGAAATTTAAAAGTAGTCCAAAAACGAATGTGTCTAAAGCAGAACTTGATGCGTTGAAGTTTTTACAGACTTTGAATGTTAAAATTTTAAAACCTGATAAAGGTGGAGGGATGGTGTTTATGAATGATGCCGACTATAATAATAGGATGTTAAGTATATTAAGTACTGAGAGTTATGAGAAAGCATCTAGTAATCAATTGCATGTGGCATATCAACACATTAGGGGGTTATTGAATGACCTGTTTATTGATGGTATGGTTGATATAGATACTTTTAATTATATTACTATATCTTCCCCAGTTACACCCACAATGTTTGGACTACCCAAGTTACATAAGGATCTGACTAATCTGCCATTTCAACCAATTGTTGATGGTCGTAACAGCATCACTTACAGATGTGCTAAGGTGGCTGATATGAAATTTAAAAAATTTAAATGGGCAACCACAAATTTGCCGTGATTCTTGGGACTTTTTAAAGACCATTAATAGTCTAGATTACCATGGAAAATATAATTTTTTAACCAAAGACGTCCGTGATTTGTACACTGTTATCCCCCAAACCTTAGGTGTTTCTTGGGTTTGAGATTTCTTACATAAATTAGGAACTGTGGGTGATGAAATCAATTTGATCGAGTATTTATTAGACATTATTTTGTCTAATAATTATATCTTGTTTGGTTGTGACATATATCTCCAAATATCGGGCATTGCTATGGGGTCCCCATGTTGGGGGAGATTTGCTAACTGTGTCATGTCTTACTGGGAGAATGAGTTTTTGTTTTGCCATGACACATTTAAGCAGTTTGTGGTTTGGTACACACGCTATTTGGATGATATTTTTGTGCTGTTTAATGGTGATGAGAATAATGCTGTTGAGTTTGTCCATGATATATCAGGTTTAACTACCTTTTTGAACTTTACATTTGAATTCAACTCTGAATCTATTGCCTTCTTGGATGTATTCTTAAGTAAGGATAGAGTTAAGCATAGTTATACAGCAAAAATTTCCGGAAATCAACCTAATCACACTGTCTTGTACACTTTAGCAGCTCCCACCCATTCCACCAGAAACGTTCGGTGGTTAAGGGACATCTTGTAAGGGTGGCCCGTATGACTACTTTACTTCATGAATTTTTGGTTGAATGTCAAACACTCAAAAGTATGTTTTTGGCTCGAGGTTACCCACCCCGCTTGATAGACGAATTGGTTAATGAAGTTATGGTTAAACGTAAATCTGGGTGGTTCAAACCCATATTATATAAAGGGTCATTTTTTTCTACAAGAGGGATCACCCGAGACTGCACAAGAACCTATGCCTAGGGATAATAGAAGTGGATATGTTTTTTCTTTAATATTTAGTACCCCTATTTCTATGGATGCCAACTTTGTTAGAGATATTCTTTGTAAGAATTGGGCAGTCATAATTGATGACCCCCAGCTTAGGAATAAATTGCCAGAAACCCCAAAAGTTGTTTATAAACGTGGCGCTAATCTTAAAAACTTAGTTGAGAAGAAGACCCATTATAATGTTAGATCTGGGGGAATGCTTAAATGTAACAGTTGCAAATATAAGTACATTAAGACTTCCAATAGGTTCTTAGTGGGTAATAATACTTACTTCATCAATGGCAGGTTTAATTCTAATAGTTCCGGTGTGATATATGTTGCTGAATGTCAACAGTGCCCACGGTTTTACATTGGTAAAACCGAAAGACATCTGAGGCAACGAATATATGAGCACCAATATAGTATCACCAAAAGATTGTAATAATGCATTGGCCAAGCACATAATTGAGTTTAATAATCACTCATTTCTCCTTTTTGTTATAAGCAAGTGAAAGAGAATGTTAGAGGTGGTCCTTGGCATTTAAGTTTGGAACTGAGAGAACTTTGGTGGCAACTTTTGACTAATGCCTATATGTTCCCAGGCTTGAACGACTCATGTTCTCTGAAATGTTTGCTTAGATTGACATTTTTTATATGTGTATTTATATTTTATATGTGGGTTACTACATGTATATTTATGAATATTATTTATATATTTGAGTTTACATGTTAGGTTACTTTATGTGATATTTTTATGAATTTATAAGTTTAGATTGTGCTTATAACTTTTAATTTGGTTTCTCTGGTAACTGACGATGATGTCATGATTGTAGAGATTATTTAAATGAAATATTCTTAATGGATTACTGTTTTATGTTGTCTGAGGAAGGCCGCATATTGTGTGTCCGAAAGTGCTCACAATAAAGTGGTTGTCTGGTAATACCCTTTGCCTTGATTCGATAATAGTTTGAATATATTTGTTTTTTTTTTATAAATGTAAACAGTTTAAAGAATGTAAAAAGATTAGGAGTGTTAGAATGGTGAAGCTTGTTGGATATGGATATTATAGTATTAACAGACATAAGAATTTTAACTGATGAAGAGAGAACACAAGTAAACGAATTAATGGAAGGTAAAGTTACATGGAATATAGAAGAAGAAAAATGTTAGTAATTTTAAGTAAAGAAACTACAGAAATTCTGGATTGCACATTAGTAATATTGGGAAGAATGTTAATACTGGATATATGATGGAAGAATCAAGTGTACAGAATTGTTGCATTAGATGCATATGTTTTACAGAAGCACAGGGAGATTATGTTTAGAAAAAATATTGATTATGTAAGTATAAATATGCAAATAATATTAGTGGGAGATTTTAATTGTGATTTAAGGCATAGGAGAGAAGAAGGGGCAGATGTCAAGTTTAGTTCAGAAATATGCAAAAGTAGAAAGGACCAAATATTGGACATACAAAAGAGGTGACTTAAAAACAGAAATTGATTATTTCACAATATCAGAGAGTTTAAAAGTGTTGCATAAAGGAATGAGAATAATGGAGTTTTCAGAGCATGTAGCAATCTGGATCAAGAAAAGGAAAACTATATAAAGACAGGTAAATGTGATACAAGAATACATGAAACACAACTGAATGATTACTCAAAAAAATCAGTTATGGCTAGATGATATGGATAGGAGAAGATATTGTAATAATTGGACAAGTTGGTGGATAAGTTTAAAAGAAAAATATAAAAAAAGAGTTTTTTTTTCAAACACCTTGATTGAATTATCACGTGACCTAGACAAATTTACATTCATATAAAATAATCAAACTGTACTAACATAACAAGCATTATACATCACATATATTACTATATATCATATAAGTTAAGCAATATTACATAAATTATTCAATTCCTGCTTTTTTTAAACAAGAAACATCTTTGTTAAACCATCATTTACTACACAGGCAATCATGCATTCATATAAATGAAAACAAACCACACCAACACAATCCTAGTCACAAGTATTTTACATCACAAACCATACTAACACACTTCTAGTTCACTCCTAGTCACAAACATTATACGTCACTTATAATCTATTCAATCTTTCTCACTCAAACATTACAAAGATCATTCAAGTCCTGCTTCCTTTTAGGCCTCATTCCTCCCTTGTATGCATTTTTCCCAAAATTCCCATTTTTTCCTGTGTAATTTGCTCCTAACCTTTTCTTTTTCTTCTTTCGGCTTTTCCCAGTTAGGGGTCACCGCAATGGATCACCTGTCTGCTCATAATTAGCAGTGGAGTTTTTTACAGTGCCGAGTTGCCATCCCAGCACCCAACCTTCCACAGAAGGCACACACATGCACGCACACACACCTAGGGCCAATTTAGAGTGTCCAATCCACCTACAGCATGTCTTTGGGATGTTGGAGGAAACCGGAGCACCTGGAGGAAACCCACGTGACCACAGGGAGGACATGCAGACTCCGCACAGAAGGCACTCCAGCTGAGGATCAAACCAGAGAACCTCTTGCTGTGAGGCGACAATGCTAACCACTGCACCACCATGGCTGCCCGCTCCTTACCTTTTCTAAAGATCTCAATTCCAGTTGTTTTATCTCTGTTACTATATTCACTACTTCCAGTATAATTGGTTTAGATTCTGATTTCCAATTTCTAGTAATTGCTTTTTGGGCAGCCACCATTATTTATTTATTTATTTATTTATTTATTTCCAGTTTGATGAGAATTGAAGATTATTAAACACAGCAAGGCCTTACCATGTCTAGGCGATACTGAATCTGTATCATAGCTCAGAAAAAAATTATCTCACGCGTCAGACCAATCTGCCCTCCCAGCATCTCCGACAGTCCATCCCACACGGAATCAAAGTCCGCCAACTCACATCACTCCCAGAAAATATGTTCCCAATTACCTCCTTCTTCCCATTCACACCTTCAACATTTACTGTCTACCTGAAGAAAAATTCTCTTGAGTCTACTTGGGGTATAAAAATATATACGTAAACATTTCCAGGCAAAAATCCTAAATCTTCTAGATTTTTTGCATACTTGGGAGACATAAATATATCCTCCCATTGTTTCTTTGTGAATTGCTTAACCAATCTCTCTTCACAATCCTTTCAAGCCTTCTCTGATTGATTCTTATAATTATCATGCAATATTTTATATGCTCTACTAATTATTCCTTTTTTAATGGCAGCTTCTGTTCTAGATTCCATTAAAAACTCTACCAGTGTTGGCCTTTCATTTAGGACCCCCATATTTCTTTCTCTTTGCCTATACTCTGATATCAATCCCTGATAAGGAAGGCAATATCTAACCTGCAGTCCAAATAAATTCTTGAAATCTTCCCATTCTATCAGTCTTTCCCTCTGTAGCTATTTGCTCCCAATAGCTTAGTTCCTTTGACAGTTTTCTCCAATAAATTCTGTCCCCCTCTTGTTTATTGTCTGTATCCCTAACTGGAGTCATCCCTATCGACAGAATCTCCTTTCTCCATTCTTATGTTGGTTTAGTTCTTAGAATACTTTCTTCTACTTTATGGATATAAGATTCTGCATGACTATTGTTATTCTTCGTAAAGGCCTGCATCCAAAATCCCAGTCTCTCGTTGTTTCTTGAGCTTCCCCCATGTTTCATCATCATCCTTTTCCACTTTGAATTATAGTTTTCTGCTTGTGCTATGTTTAGGAGTCTTAACTGTGTAGCTCTGAAATACCCCTTCAAATTGTGTAATCCCAATCTGCCCTGATCTTTGGAAAGAATCAGCTTATCCCACTTGACTCTTGCCATCTTCCCCTCCCAGAAAAAGTCCTTCAGCTCTTTATTATTTGCTACCCACAATTTCTCCTCTGGTTGATAAAAATATGCCTGATCTGTGTATAAGACTAAAAGGACTAAAAACATTTTAACTGCTTGTATCTTACTATCCCTATCCATATAACAAAGCTTCAATTTTCTCAGTTTTTGCATTATCTGTTGTTTAGTTTCCTACATATCATTAGCTGCCACACTAGAATCATTTTAATCCATACTCATAAATGCTTCATTTTATTGCGTCCCCATAAATATGGGTATTTCTGAACCAGTTCATGTATGGGTACATAATTTACTGCTATTGCCTTTGTTTTAGCTTCATTAATTTTGTATCCCGAGAAGATCTGAAACTGTTTCAAAATGTTCCACAACACTGTAATGTCTTTTTCTGATTCTGTCACATACAAAACAATATCATCTACAAATAAAGCCAGCTTTTCTTGACTACCATACCAATTATATCCTTGTATTTCTGAGTCCCTTATTTTCTTTGCCAATGGTTCATAGGTTCATAGGTGTGTACTAGGCTAATGGCCCTGGAGCCTTTAGAAGCCTAGCCCCAAAAGAATTGCCAAGGCACCATGCCACCCGATGTTAGTTCACAGTGCCTATATCGAGTAGGGCAACTTGAATGATCCCTGGAGTGAACTTTCTGTTACCCATCCACTCATCAAGATTTCTCATGAAGAGGGCCCGCAAGGCGCTCTGCTTGACATGAATGGGAAGCTTATTCCAGTGTATGGGCAGTCTTTGGGAGATGAACCTGTCCCTCCAGTTCTAAATATAATGGAAACAATAAAGGGGAAAGAGGACAAAACCCTGCTTGGTTCCTCTGCTCAAGCAGAAATTATCAGAGAGGACCCCACCACTTTAATTTTCACCTCTGATCCATAAATATATTCTCCTAATCAAACGTATAATTTTTTCAGAAAATGCAAATGCTTCCATTGCTCTGCTCATAAAGTCCCAGCTTACTCTGTCATATGTTTTCTCTGCATAAAGACCCACTAACAACAATGGTATTTTTTTATATTCTGCTTCCCTCTGGATCATCAGTGTTATTTATTTTTACTTTTTTATTTATTTAACATTTGTTAATTGGGAAAGTCCGACTTGGAACAAAGCCAATTTTCAGTGGAGGCCTGGGGAGAAATGCTCCAGACACCATGTCTTTGTAACATGGGAGGAAACCGGAGCACCCGGAGAAAAAACACACGAACACAGGGAGGACATGCAGACTCCGCACAGAACACAACCCAACCAAGAATTGAAATGGAAAACCTCTTGCTGTGAGGTGACAATGCTACCGCTGCACCACTGCACTGTGCAGTGTTCTGTTAATGTTGTCAAATGTTTTCCCCCCTCCACAAAACCACATTGATCCATATCAATCAGTTTTGGCATTATTTTTGCCATTCTTTTAGCCATTATAGACATGAACACTTTATAATCATGATTTAGTATTGAAACGGGCCAGTATGAAGCTGGATCTGATGGATCCTTACCGTCTTTATGGTACAGTGGTTAAGGTATATGCCTTTCAACCACAAGGTGCAGGGTTTGATTCTCACCACTGGCAAGAGCTTAACAGATTGAAGATGTGTATTTTTGCTCTACTCAGTGACATACCGCCTGCTCAGAGGCGATCTCTGCCCTGACGGCGCGCAAAGCCATGTCAACCCGAATTAATGGACATGCTGCACTCAGAAATCCAAATCATCCGAAGCTTGACAGAGACTCGAGAGACTCAGCACTGAAATAAATAGGACATGCTGGAGGGACAGATTCATAACCCAGAGGCTCCTTCACCTGGGTCCAAATTATAAAAATCCCAGTGCAGGTTCCCACATTGACTCTCTTGACTCTCTTCAAGATGATGAGTGGATGGTGGATGGGAGGGACAACCCCTGCATCGGCTACTGTCACTGTTACTAACTTAAAAAACTGTCAAATACTAACTCAAAAAAAATAGCAAAATTAATTTAAAATGGTAAAAAGTTCAACTGCTGAATCCTACACTAAGGCACTGTAACGAGCACACACTCATGCATGATCATTGCCATCCCAAATAGAACAGAAAATGCTCATCCAAAAAAAAAAGCCAATCTGGTGTGGTCCCTGCCATAAAACAAACTTTACAACAAAGGAAGAAACTTTTGCAGAAAAGGGAAAAGAAGAAAATGCAAAATCCCCTTTACTAGCCTAGTGAAGAAGATGCCTGCCAAAGATTCCAAGACAACCCACAAAGCATTCTAATACTGTCAAAGAATATCTAAATAATGCTGCTCAGATCTCTGAGCTAAAACAGAATGGCATTAATAATATCGATCGATAGGATATTGCCAATTCCTGAAGACATTGGCAACCTTCAAACACTGGACCCCACCCAGTTTGGGTTTGTGAAGGGCCGATCTTGTCTCCTGAACCTGATTGACTTCTCTGAATCAGTCTCCAGAGCCATGGACAAGGGTAAGGTGGTCCACACAGCCTATCTAGACCCACCCAGTTTGGGTTTGTGAAGGGCCGATCTTGTCTCCTGAACCTGATTGACTTCTCCGAATCCGAGTCAGTCTCAGATGGACAATGGTAGGTGGTCACAGCACACAGCCTCATCTAGACCCCATTCACCCCACCACCCCCTCCACCCCCTCCTCAAATGGCTCATCTCAATCTCATATCATAAATATGGAATCATAGATAAACTTACTAAGTTGGGCGTTAATCGTAATCCCAGATGGTTGATAACTTGATAAACCCAGGCTGTAAAATCCATAAGCTCACAAGTAGCTCCAGACAAGTGACAAGTGAAAGTCCTGGGGCGGAAATCCTTCTATGTGGCACACCTCATCACGAGGGCTTTTCATCCAGAAAAAAGGAGGTTGTTGTCCTGTACTCATCCCCTCATAGACCCATTAGAGAAATACAATGCCCCATTTGTGTGTACCTCTCAAGACATCTGCAACAACTGGAAAGGCCTCAGAATACCTCACTAAAAAAAGAACAGGCCTAAAGCAGATGCCCCTATGCTGACAAAACCAAAAACTCAGCTTAAAAACCATGCTATACTCTACTCAGAGGCGATCTCTGCTACAAGACCCATGTCAAACCCAGAGCTGTTGGACATGACATGCACTGCTTAGAGAAAATCCAATCCCTCAGGCTACATGGGATCTAAATCTATCATCACAATAAACAATAAACAAAAGAACAGGATAGGTTCCTGACCCAGACAGAGACTCTGAGATGGTTGCCCATACATGTCAAGCAGAGTGCCTCTTGAGACTGCCTCTAGAGGCTCCCCTGATTTGGATGGGAGGGTCCAGGAAAGTAAATAATGTGGGAAGAAATAGCCAGGGAATTGTTATGGCTAGGCTTGTATAGGCCCTAGGGCTGATAGCCTAGTACCAACCTATGAACCTATGAACCCTAGGGCAGATAGCCTAGTATGAACCTATGAACCTATTACAGCTACCCCTGCTTTCATCCAGGATGGTGGTACTTCTCCTCCTCTTAAGATATTGTTAAACAAAACCTTCCAAATATTTATCAGTTTTTTTTTCCTCCTAGCTTCCAAACTTCCACAGGAATACCATCTATTCCTGGGGACTTTCCTGTAGATTGGTTATACATCACAATTTTTACTGCATCTCCTCCTATCCTAACTGTTAGTAATTCAGCCTCATGTACCTCTAACCATGGCATATTTAATTCTCCCATAAACATTTCCATTTGTATCTTTTCTTGATTTTCATATTTCTCTGCTTTATACAGACTCTCATGGAATTTCCGAAATATTTATAATATCTCTACAGGATCCCCATTACGTTCTTTGTTACAAGCTTCTTAAGTTTGTTGACAGCCCTTTCTACTTTCTGTTGCCTGAGTCTTTGTACTAAAAGTTTTTGTGCTCTAGTGTTATCAAAAAAACAGTTGCTTAACAGCAATCTTTCTAAGCTCGTGCATATTATCGAGGTAATCCCTTATTTTCAGCCTAACATTCTGCAGTTGATCCTCTTCATGTTCTGTGAGATTCCCCCATGCTGCAATACTTTCACGTCAGTCCTTTTAAATAATTCTTGTTACTTCTTAACCATAGCTCCCTTTGTTTTATTTCCACCGTTTTTAAACTCCACCTTAATTTTAACCCAATCCCTGGCTATATTTTCAGAAGAAATTTCTATCCATTCTAACAGCTCCTGAATAATCTCCACTACCTATTGATTAAATTCTTCTCTTTTCAACAGATAGGTAGGAAATCTCTCATTTTTATTTCATTACCTGTGTTTTTATTTTAGCTATTATTGGAGCATGATCTGAAATAGTTATTGGGTGGGTATCAAGACCTTCAATTAAATACACGTTCCTGTGAAATGTAAATTCTGTCCTAGCCTAGCCCAGTTTTTGTATCTTGGAGTATAACACATACATTTACTCTGAACTCCTATTACTAAATTCACATCTTCCATGCCAAATAGTTTCATAAATTTCCTAAAAATCTACCCTCCTTTGTTATATTTCCCTTGAGGGCCCCACAGACACATATTCACTGTTGCAAATCAAGTTCCAGTCCCCATCTATATATAATCTTCCTTGCTGAAAACTGATTATTTCTCCCAGAACTTTCTTAAGCACCATTACAGCAGTTTTAGGTAGAATGTAAATATATGCTACTGTAATCCTCCTCTCTTGCTAGTAGCACCTTAGCACTACAAATCTGCCATTATCTATTTTATCTTTTTCTATCACTATTCAAGCTCCTCTTGCAATTAATATAAGTACTCCTCTTTTCCTTTGTCCCAGGTATTCTGCTGAATAACCACCCTGAAAACCTTTCTTTATCAAATTCATATGTTTAGTTCTTTCTAAGTGTGTTTCCTGTAACACAGCTATTTGCACTCTACATTTTAATATAGTTCACTACTCTTTTTTATTTGCATTTTTCTGTGAGGACATTTTCATTTAATGACATTAAAGAAAGCACCACGGTATTAAAAAGTTATTACTCTCACATTTTGTATACCTTTTTTTAATGTCTAGTTCCAGCTCTTGTGTTACATGCATACACTGGCAGGTTGAACTTTTATACAGTTGTTTCTTGTCATATACATTTGAGCCTATGTTTTATTGAAAGACCTCAAAAAAAAAACATTAAAAAAAAACAAACACAAAAACAAAAAACAAACACACCCAAAATACTCCCTAAAACCTATTAACTAAATGCTAACACACAAAACTAAGTACACTTCAAATATTGAAGTTTCACCCTCCTAATAAGAGCAAAAGTCTCAAAGTGATAGCCACACTCGCAGACTTGAGTTAACCTAAAAGAAAGGTCATCCATGCTAAGACACATGGTGCAGCCTGCGCTTCTATGTGCTTACTGTTTTTTTTCTTATCTTTATAGCTCCCCCAGTTGGGAAATCCCCTGAATGTTTTCAGAAAACATTAAATACCTTGGGAATGCTTTCAGAGAACATTATCTACTTTGGGAAGACCACTGAATGCCTTCAGAGAACATTATCTCTTAACCAGTTTCTCTTTTCTGCATCAGCCAATCACTCTCCACCAGACTGTAGCCAATTTCTATTTATCAGATTGTCTCCATTGAAACATGAGAACCAGGCAGCCAATTTCTCTTTATCAGATTGTTTCCATGGAAACATGAAGACCAGCTGCAGAATTGTTACTGTGTTTATATGCATCTGCTAGAAAAAAGCCTCATAATGTTCAATGTTCTTTTTTCATTTGCTTGCTCTCTCTTAAAACTTCTTAATAAATCAGTCTAAGGTCTTTAATCAAGTCATTTCCCCATACAAGAATGAGAAAAAGCACATTCATTTCTCTTTTATCGTGCTTTTTAACCAGGCTTTTTTGTACATTGTAATGCCTACATTTCTTAAAACTTAACAAGAAGAGAAAGAGAAGGAAGAAAGAAAAGAAAAGAAAAAAATAACAGCAGCACATGTTTACAATCCCATTACACAAATAACTGAAAAAATTACTTTATAGCATGTAAAGAAAACCACATGCCATAAACAGGTACTATTAAAAAAAATATTTACTTACAGTTAACGTTCTCCCTCCTTTTGCCCTCCCCAAAGCACTTTTCTGAACATTAATGGCATGAAGTAAACTATATGCTTTAGAGTCCCCACAAGTCCAACAAACTCTGAAAATTCCAATATTTCCAGATTTTCGTGTTCTGTATCTGCATCTCCAAAATCCTGTCTCTGCTTCATTTCCAACATACTCTCAATTCTTCTAGTCAACTCTTGTGCTCCCTTCCTTCTCTCCAACATTTTCCATTGAAAATTTTAAAAAGGTTTCATGGGTATAGTCTCTCTGTGGTCTTTATTAGCAGAAGAACAAGAAACAGAATCTCCTTCTGTTTCACAGCTTACTTTTTGTTAGACAGACTTTTGTATTTTCTCCTTGGCATGTACTTAACCAAAAAATGATTTTGTCCATCTAGAGAAGAATAACTTGGAAGACAGCTGGGTACAGCAGGTTGAATCTCACACCTGTACCTCGACATTCCCCGAATAGCGGAATAAATTTGCTACTCTTCTGTCTGATGTATAATGAGTAATTATTCTTCACAAACACTCTGTTGTCTTCCACTTTTAGTACTTTGTACTTCTGCCACAGTTTTATCAGAATCAGTTCCACCTGCTGGTAGGACTGCATCTTTACTATTAAAGGTCTAGGTTGGTCTCTTATAGCCAGGTTTGGAGCATACAAACAATGTGCCCTCTCAACTAACAATTCCTGCTGTAGAATACCAGTCCAATTGCTTGTTTGTGCTTTCATAAAATCAATGTAGTCAGTTCCTTCTATTTTCTCTGGTATAGCTGAAAATCTCAGATTTTCCCTATAGCTCTGTCTTCCAATTCTATTATTTTTTGAAACATCTCTTCTTGAGCAGTATAACATTCAGCCAGCCTTTTCTTTATTTCATCCTCTGATTTTTGCATCTCATCTGAATATCTGTTTAAAGCTTCTTCCATTTTTTACAGCCTTTTGTTGTTTGTGTTGATATACTTCATCAGTGTTTTGTTTATTTTAACCAGGTTTGTATGCAGTTGTTTTATATATTTCTGTACATTACTGAAAGTAATGTCTGAAGGTTGCGTTGCTTTTTGGTGAACAGCTGCAGAACTCTTCCCAGTCAGTGTTTCTTCCTCACTTTTTATAGCTGATTTTTTCCAAGTCTTCTGTATTTCTTTATTTCAGGCATCCAGGCAGTACACTTACTAACCAGTTACTGAAATTTACCCATAAAGACAAGTCTATGGGCCTTCTCTGTTCAGTTTCTATTATCACACTGGGAGAGCTAAAAAAAGAAGTTATGTACCTACCATAACGTTCCATGTTAGTTGTCTTCATCTTGCCTTCTTTCTTGCTGGTTGGGATCGGAGCCAATCCTCGGCTCTGACTCGGCCATCTTCTATAGCTCGAGAGCTGTTTACTGGCTCAAGGCTACCCCTTATCCCATGATGCCTAGCGCTAGCTACCCAGATCTCGTTTGTAATAGCTAAACCCAAACATATCCAGAGAATCAACCTGTCCAAACAACCTGGTTGAGCATACCTGTCATACTCTCTAAGTCAAAAGAGGAAACAAACCAGAGAACACTCAGCCAGTGAAACCAAAACTCCTCTCGATCCAATAGGACAGGGGGATGGAGGATGTAATGCAAGAAAGAAGGCGAGATGAAGACAACTAACCTGGAACGTTATGGTAGGTACATAACTTCTTTATGTTAAGTTGTCTATCTCGCCTTCGTTCTTGCTGGTTGGGACAGTGTCCCTAGCACCTCCAATCCTGGGCGGCTCATTGGAACAGACTCTTCAGAACAGTGGAACCAAAGTCAGCTCTGCTCCTGGAGACCATATCTAGCTTGTAATGAGAAATAAAGGTATGAGGATTTGCCCACGTAGCGGCTGCACAGACAGAATCCATGGGCAACCTAGATTGAAAGGCTACAGAGGTGGCCAAAGCCCTAGTGGAATGACCTTTTGGTTTGATAGGCAACTCTTTGTTTCTCAATTGATAAATGAAAGTAATAATGTGAGACAACCACCTGGATAAGGTCACTTTGGAGACTGGACGACCTTGTTTGCCCAGAGCATAGGAAAGGAATAGTTGGTCTGAGTTCCTTATGTCCTCGTCCTATGCAGGTAAAAATGCAGTTGTCTGTGAACATCTAATTGATGTAATTTGTATTCTGCCTTGGTGTGGTTGGGAAAAAACACGGGAAGGTCTATAGATTGGTTTAAATTATTTTCTGAGCAGTCTTTCGGAAGGAAAGAGGGATTAGTCCTCAGAGCTACCCTGTCCTTATGAAAAACTAAGTAAGGAGGACGGACACCTAGTGCCTGAAATTCAGAGACGCGTCTGGCTGAAGTAATAGCTACCAGAAAGAGAGTTTTCCAAGATAGAAACTTAATGGAGCAGGACACTGCAGGTTCAAAAGGGGGCAAAATTAAGAATGTTAGTACCAAATTTAGGTCCCAAGGAGGAGGGGGATCTCTCACTGGGGGTCTAAGGAGAGTAGTCCCTCTTAACAAAGATTTACATAGCTTATGAGACATGATGTTTGCATTAGAGAAACCAACATGAAAGTTTGAAATGGCCACTAACTGAACCCTGATTGTAGCAGAAGCGGACCCAGAATGAAAAAGATCTGCTAGGAACTCCAGGATTTCATGGACTGGGGCTGAAAAGGGATCTATGTTCCTAGCCTCTGCCCAACAAGAAAAACGTTTCCATTTGCTAGCATACGTCCTTCTAGTGGTGGACTTGTGCCAGGAAACAATAATTTCACATACAGCTGGGGAAATGTTGGGAAGTCTGGCTACGGTTGGAAGTGGAGCAACCAAGCTGTGAGCTGGAGTGTTTGGAGGGATTGATGCAGCCCACCTGATTAATGAATCAGCAAGTCTGGAATCGGATCCAGAGTCCAGGGCTGATCGAGAAGGTACTGGTGCAGGAATGGAAACCATATCTGTCGAGGCCAGTAGGGGGCAATGAGGATCATTTTGCAACCCAACGATATTGCTTTCTGTATGAGTTTTGGTATCAGGGGAAAAGGAGGGAAGGCATAAAGAAGTCCCTGAAGCCAAACGTGGACTAGAGTGTCTCTGGGTGTGTGACCTGGAAGCAGAAGAAGGGAGAATAGTTGCTGCATTTGCTGTTGAAGGGGGTGGCAAAAAGGTCGCAGCAAGGCTGTCCCCATTTGCGAAAGATAAGATTCGCAACTTCCTGATTCAGAGACCACTCATGTGGCATGAGAATAGCTCTGCTGAGCCTGTCCACTATGACGTTGAACCTTCCAGGGATGTGCGTCGCAATCAGAAATCGTTGGGAGGAGATTGCCCACTGCCAGAGTCTGAGTGCTTCTCGACATAGGGGGTAGGACCTGGTTCCGCCCTGTTTGTTGATGTACCAAACCACTGACATGTTGTCCGTTTGAATTGCAATGATCTAAGAAGGGAGAGATTCATGAAGAGCGTGCAATGCTAGGAGCACGGCTCTCATTTCTAGGACGTTTATATGCAGATGGTACTCGTGAGGCTGCGAAGTGCCTTGGACTGTCCTGCCCTGATAATGCCCCCCCATCCTATCAGGGAGGCATCTGTGGTCACTGTGGCAATTGGAGGGGGCTGAATGAATGGTCTGCCCTGAGAGACTAGTTGGGAGATCATCCACCATGAAAGGTGCCTTTTGCATGTTTCTATAATCATGATCATGTGAGACATGGGCAGCTGTTGAAAAGACCACTGTGTGAACAGAAGCCACTGAAGAATTCTCATGTGAAAGCAGGCCAGAGGGACTAGAAGAATTGCTGCTGCCATGGAACCCAGAGTTTGAAGAACCAACTTGACTTGGGCCCTTTTGCACTGCATTAGAATTTGTACTTGCTGTCGAATTGTGGTCATGCTGTCTGGCGGTAGTCTTGCGGACATACTCCTTGTGTCTATGTCTGCTCCTATATAGGTAATAGATTGACATGGCAACAAGGCAGATTTTTCGAAGTTTATTGTAATGCCTAGCTGGGAACAAAATGCGATTGTGTAGTCCCTGGCTTGTAGAAGGTGATGCCTGGTAGTAGCAGTAAGGAGCCAGTTGTCTAGATATGGAAACACCTGGAATCCTCGACGTCTCAGGTGAGCCGTGACCACTGCCATACATTTGGTGAACACTCTGGGGGCTGTGGTGAGACCAAAGGGCAGAGCTCTGAACTGGTAATGACTGGCTCCCAGCCTGAAGCGAAGGAATCTCCTGGAGCGCCTGTCCATTTTGATGTGGTAGTACGCATCCTGAAGATCTATGGAGCACATCTAATTGCCCTGACCCAGAAAGGGTAGAATGGACTGTAGCATGACCATCTGAAACTTTGTTCTTTGAACAGACTTGTTTAGTCTGCTGAGATCCAGAATCGGTCTCCAGTCCCCTGTAATTTTTGGTACCAAAAAGAACCTTGAGTAAGTTCCGGATCCGTGTTGGTCTGCCAGGACTTCCTGGATGACTCTTTTTTTCTAGCAGTCTTGAAACTTCTATGACAGCTTGGTCCCTCAGATTTGGTGGAACATCTGGAAGGGATTTGCTTGACGGTAACGGGGTTTGAGAGAAGGGAATTCTGTAACCTCCGGATATGATTGACTGTACCCATTTGTCTTGCGTTACATTTTACCAGGCTTTTAGGTACAGTGAATGTCTTCCCCCGACTGCCTCCAGAGGCGGGCAGCCGGGCAACCTTTCAGGGATGCTGGAAGGGCTTCTCAGAGAAGGATTCTCTGCTGCCCTGGTTCTGTGGACCCCCTCTGCCACGAGGGCGGTGTCTGTTGTTGTTGTTTCCTCCTCCGCCCCTGAAGGAAAAATCGCTTTGTGTGTCAGGCGAGGCTCCCTGGGATTTTTGAAACCACATTTTACCACTCTTCTAACCCTTGGGGTATAGTCTGGAAGGAGTGGAAAAATGGACTCCCACAGCAGAGAGAGTCTTGCCTTCTTGTTCACACCTAGTAAGAGTGTCTTCACCTGTGGTCCAAAGAGAAAGGAACCATCAAAGGGGTGTTGGTGAATGATGCTCTAAAGGGTTCCGCAAAATTACACAGCTGCATCCATGCTTGTCTCCTAAGGGCCATGCCTGTACCTGCAGCTCTACTCGCACCATCGGCTGCATAGGAAATGAGCCTCATGGAGGAGTTGACTACAGAATTAAGGGTCGCCAGCTGAGAAGCCACTTTAGCTTGAGTCCCTTCAGCTGATGGATCCTGAAGGGTATCTCCGAGATCTTTAAGAAGATCCCTCTGAAGCTGGGTAAAATGGCATAAGTAATTCAGTGACCTCATAGAAAAAGTCGCTGAAGCAAACATTCGCTTCCCATATCTATCCATAGTCCTGGACTCCTTGTTAGGAGGATGGACAGATGAAGACGTTTCCGCTAACTCTTTCTTAGTGGCTGCTGATACCACCATGGCATCCACAGGAACACCTTTAGTAAGGAACTGCTTATCAATGGGTGCAGTGATAAACTTGCTGGGTCTCCTTGGGGTTGGTGCCACTGTATCTGGAGCTGACCAAGCCTTTTGAGCCACCACTAACAAGAGTGGATCGAAAGGTGGAGAAACCCAGGAGGTGGAAGGTCGGGAACCGAAGGCATCCAGGAATACAGACTCATCCTCGGTAGGGGCTACAGGGGTCCAGTTCCCCCTCTGCTTAAGCATTTCTAGGATGCCTGAGAAGGAAACATCTTCAGAGGGGGATCTCGGGGACCCTTCTGATTCATCTAAGTCTGTATCAGAAGTGACAGACTCAGGGGAGTCAATGTGCTTCCTCTTGCACTTCTTCTTCCGAGGGGGTTCCTCTGAATGATCAGGGGAGGCCTCAAAAGAAGAGGAAGCACCCAATGGGGTTCCCTGGAGCGCCAGTTCCCCACACTTGGTGTCTGGAGGAGGAGCAGAGGTTAACGCAGGCACTACAAGGGACGGAGCCGATGGGGTGAAGGTGGAGCTAACTCAGATGCCAGAACACTCCTCATGACATCGAAGGCATCCCTGCCATGATGCAGAGAAGGCTCCGGTTCCGAAGAAATCAGAATACTTCTCCACACCGAGGGAGATGGCTCCGAGGCAGATGTAGGAGCTGAGCTCACCTGTGCCGAAGCTCCGAGAGGGAGAACGGGGTTGGACAAGGGTCCGATGCCACTCACCTCCTCGGAGCCGACGAGGGAGCCTCGGTGCCCAGATCCCTCGACGGACGGCACCATCGAGTGAATCGGAGCTGACGACAGAACCGAAGGAGAGATAGTTATCGGAGCCGACGATTCCACGTCTCGAACCCCAACAAACTCCGTCTTCGAGCTCAATGGAGTCGGAGGAGGAATATCGATAGCAGTGGATGGAGCCGACACCTGTTGAGGATGGCTGGACAACATCTTGGCAAGTGCCTGTGACTTCAGTAACCTACTGACCACTCTCTCCACGTCGTGATCCGAGAGCCTAGAGGGCCAAGAGGAGTGGGAGGATCTGTGACTGCGCTCACTTTGCAGCAGGGGAGACCGAGGAGCCGAATGTATGGATTCCAATGAATGGGACCTCAGTCTCTTGTGGGTCCGCGATGGCTCCAAGGACACTGATGGCGCCAATGGGGAGATAGTCTCCTCGGTTACGGCCAGAACCGAAGTAGTCGGTAAAGTTTGAACCAATGACGGCTCCAAGCTTGGAGCCGACAATTTGGTCAGTTTTGGGGATTTCACAGGCTGAGCCTTGGCCGGTGAATCCTGGGGCTTGAGAAGACCCCTCAGAATAAGTTTATTCTTGCGCTCCTGCAGAACTCTTGGACTGAATGCATGGCATATGGAACAAGAGTCCTGCAGGTGCACTGCGCCTAAGCAATAGACGCAAGAAGTGTGACCATCTGTCAGAGACATTTTCTGACAGCATGAGTCACACTTCATGAATCCAGACACTTTGGATTCTTTAGACATACTCAACAAAATAACCCGTAAAATACTATACTGATTTTTGGCCAAAAGGCCGAACGGTTATAACGGAATACCACAACACTAATAATAAAGGCAAAAAATACACAGTAAACTACAGCTAAAGATTTTTTTTTTATAACTAGGAAGCCTCTAACTTAAACGGCTACCTAACAATAAGAAAGAAAGAAGAAAGGATTAAACTAACTGTACCTACAAGAAGGGATAGGGGTGGGGGAGGGGGATAACTAAGGGAAGGACTACCAAGAGACTAAACTACCACAAAGTTACAGACTACAACTTTAAACAAGAAAAATCCCAGTAGAAAGATTAATTTGACTAGAAATAGTTAAATAGAAAAGTTATACGAGCCTGAGCCAGTAAGAACCACACCTTGCAGCTGAAGCGGCAAACGAGATCTGGGTAGCTAGCACTAGGCATCATGGGATAAGGGGTAGCCTTGAGCCAGTAAGCTCTTGAGCTATAGAAGATGGCCGAGTCAGAGCCGAGGATTGGCTCCGATTCCAACCAGCAAGAACGAAGGCGAGATAGACAACTTAACATATAAGCTGTTACTCAATGTGCAGCCATCTTGGAAGTCTGCGAAGATCCTCCTTGACTTTGTAACACAGGATTGCGATTCTGGGCTCTATAAAAGAGGTTTTGAGATGGCAAAAGATAAAAGAATGCAAGATAATCTAAAATATAAGGTTATCAGTGATTATGCCTTTAAAGATAATAAATAACAAAATATTTTTTTTAGAAAAAAAGTTAGATGAAATGAATCAAGAAAAAATTAAAAGGAGATTATTTAAATAAAGATACTTTTTACAAGTTAAAAGATGGAAGAAGCACCTTACTTAAGTAAGATGGTAAAAGAAAGTAGAAGAATAACTAAGGGATGAGAAAGGAAGTATAGTCAATATGCAGGAAGAAATAATGCATGTGATAAAACAACATATTATGAAAACATTTTTTGAATGTAAAACTACAGGGTCACATAAATGGAACTTAAAACATTAACTGAAAGA
This sequence comes from Protopterus annectens, assembly GCF_019279795.1. Taxonomy (NCBI): domain Eukaryota; kingdom Metazoa; phylum Chordata; order Ceratodontiformes; family Protopteridae; genus Protopterus; species Protopterus annectens. Next base: position 1,036,235,051 of record NC_056729.1, read on the forward strand.
GATAAAGAGGTGATGGATAAAAAGATGACACTAATAGAAATTGAAAACGTTTTGAAGACAGTGACTATGGCAGCAGCTACAGGTTTAGATGGAACTGAATATCTGATGCACAGAGATACACAATAATGGCAAAAAAAATGTTTTTTGGAGGTATGAATTGAATGGTTAGAGAAAGGAATAGAAAATGAAACAATATGCATGGGTCCAATGAAGTTCATATGGAAAAAAGAGAAAGAATAGATATAAAAAAATGGAGACCAATAGTGTAAAACAATGTAGAATATAAGATATTTATGAAGGTAATATAAAACAGGATAGAAAGTAAAGTGAATAAGTTAATGAATTAAACAATTTTCAGAATAAAGGTAAAGGGAGTAAATAACTCTTAATGATTATAAGAGAAATGGTAGAATATGTTTTAAATAGAAAAGCAAAATCCAAAATTTTAATAACAGATGTGAGTACAGCATTTGATAAGGTACAACATGGAGCATTATGGGAGATTTTAAAAGAATATAATATTAGTAAAAAAATAATATATTAGTTTCAGTGTATCATAAAAACAAACTAAGATTAGTGGTTAATAGTTGAGTAAAAAAAAATAGAAATAAAAAGTGGTATAAAGCAAGAATGCCCAGTAAATAATATCTTATTTGCATTAATGCTATTGTTAATGAAATTAATCTAATATTAAAAGAAGATAAATACTGCACAGCAAAGAGGAATTCAGATTCCAATAATGTTTTCTTTTGCAAACAATTTAGTATTAATTGTAAAAAATGAGGATTGGATGAAGAAAGCTATTAAGATATTTAGTAAAGAATTAAGGGTGTTAGGTTTGGGTTTTAATGAGGAAAAAAGTGACAGATTTTTTTGGGTAAATTACAGGGCATTCAATTTAATACGGAAGAAATAGAAATTTTGGGAATAAAATTTGGTAATGAACAGCAGAGACTGATACAATGGAAGAATGTGATATATGAAATAAGACATATTTGTATGTTCTGGAGAACATTCAAACCTGCATATAAAAAAGCATATTTACTTAACTCAGTGATATTAGATAAAATAGCTCATTTAGCAAGTGTGTTTATGGTACCAGTTGAATTTGAAAAATAATTACTATCTGTGTAGTTTGCATTTATATGGAGATCAAGATTAAGCCCAATTAAAAGAGGAGCTCTTTATATTTCAAAAAAGAAGGAGACTTGGTTTAATAAATCCAATTGTGCACATAACATCACTGAATTTGCACAAATTACTGCCTTGGATAAAAGAAAGAGAAAGAACTGATGGTAAATTTAATGGAAGAAAAATATAAAGAAATTTGGGAGAAACTTAAGAAGAAATAAATGAATGAAAATATGGAAATGAGAATATATATCAAGAGAAATATTGTTATAGAAGACTACTATAAATAATATAGAAAAACATAGGAAGAAATGGTATAAAAATAGAATTAATACATTTTATTATATTTTCCATGACACATTTGGAAGAAAGAAAAATAAAAAATATAAAGCAAGAATGAACAGATGTGAAAGATATTTTGAATTTACAGATTTTTTTATGGAGAGTATCCATAAACAAGCTTCCAGTAAATGCAAATACACCACATAAGAAGATAGGAGAAAGAGTTTGCACATATTGTGGAGAAATGGAAACTACAGAAAAAGTTTTTTTTGAAATGTGAAAGAGTGAACCATCTATGGAATAAAATATGTGAAAAGGAATGTATAAAGGGATTGAAAAGTGAAAAAATGCAAATATGGATATGATAGAATATGGGTACTATGAAAATGAAAAACAAAACGATGTGGATAAATTAGATAAAAAGTTGTTTTGTATAATATGGATTATTTGGAATGAAAGAATGAATAAAATAAGACATAATGGAAAATGGATATTTTCAGAAATCTTGAAAAGAATATACGATTTTGGTTATGGAAAAACAGTGGGGGTTTGAAAGAATAAAAAATGAACAGTCTTAAATAATTAAAAACAATTCATATGTTTGTAACTAATGTGTATAAAGTATATAATGTATATTATAAATTTTAAATAAAGGACCCCTCCTCATCATAGTTGTGAGTAGGAACCATTTTAGATCAGCACTTTCTGTTTCCATTCTAGGAGCAGAGGTGGTGTGGATAAACAGGGAGGTAGATGGAGAGAGAAGGAGATGATGGAGTAGTGAAAGAAATGCAGAAGAAAGCAAATATTGAGACTGAAGAATGTGTGTAGGATTCTGAGGAAAGAAACCTGTTTGATGGAAATAAGTCAGCAAATGATGGCTATATAATCACAAACCTGGAGGATTGTGGGGTGATTAACTTAAAGAAATGGTGCTGCATAGTGAGCCAGAAACTGAAGGAGATGTTTCCTGGGGGACATTATGGAGAAAATACAAAAGGAGGATGCAGAGACAATACTGAAGAATAGTGGTGAAATGTAAAAGAAAATGTAAGCAGAGAAACTGAAAGAAAGGAAAAGTAGAGTAGCAGAAAAGAAGTCAGAAGAAAATGAAAAACAGAAGTACATGGTAAGGATTCAAAGTAAAGACAAAGAAATAGACAGGTATGAAGTGTGGTACAATTTAATAGCTACTTTGGGTGTAAAAGCACATGAGGTAAGTAAGAGCATTTATTCTTACTAACAAAGACACATTTTCTGACGTTATATTTGAGACTGTTTTTTTTTCAACTGAAAATTTTTCGGAGAATATCAAAAAAGAAAGACTGTAACTGTGGAATCTTTATATGATTAAAGCATTTAACAGGGAAACAAAAAAGATTCAGGTACAATTTTGAACAGAGGAAGAAAGAGAGACTTTGAATGGACATTTGAAAGCTTTATGTAAAGAAACACTGAGCACTGTAATAGTTTCAAAAGGGGCTTATGGACTGGTAGCTGGTAATGTAATATTGTGTTAATAATCGAAAGAAAAAAATATACATACATAAGCACAATAAATGTGGAGGGGAGTGGGGGTATTATAAAATACTGGGGACAACCCAAAACATGTTTTTTTTGCATTTGATAAGTAACTGTGACAAAAGAAAATGTTACATTTGTTGGAAAATGTGACATTATGCAAAACAATGTGCATTGAAATGTTATAACTATAATAAAATTGGACATATATTGATGGACTGTGAAAAATGAAAGTAACAGTAAGGAAATAGAAAAAGAAAAAAAATGAACAAAGAGAAGAAACTTTAGAAGTAGGAGAAACAGTAGAAAAATGGATGAGAAAAATAATAAAGAGGACATAGAAGAAGGTTCTGAAAACAGTGATGAAGACATAAAGCAGGAGGTAGTGAAAAGAAAATAAAGAATTATATTAGTTAAAGGGTAAAAGACAGAAAAAGAAAAATTTAAAGAAATAAAGGTACAGTGTTTGAGTCTCACCTTTAGGAAAGAAATTGTTTAGGCTTAGAATGGCCTATTAAGAAAGCCAGCTTTGTAATTAGCTATGAACTTATGAAAACAAAAGGGAAAATGAAAATTTTAGAGTGATTTCTATAAATGTGAATAGTATCAAGAATATAGTAAAAATATCAGGATTTTGAAGTGGTCTAATTTATGTGATGTAGATGTGATTATATTAGAAGACAGGAGATTTTTAACAAATGAAGAAAGATTACAAACAGAGAAACTAAGGGGAGGCAAGATAATGGAATTTCAGAAATGAGAGATGCTCTGGCATGTCCGTATTGTGTAGAAATACAGTAAATATATTAGATGTAACTTTAGCAAAAATGGGAATATTAACCATTTTAGATTTAAAATAGAAAGAACAAGTATATAGAATTATAACATTATATGCTTATACTAACGGTAAAGAAATAGCTTATTTCATCAGATTTTAGACCGTGTCATGAAAAATATGAATATTATAATACCAGAAGACTTTAACTGTGATTTAAGATGCAAGCATAAAAAGAAAGGAAATACTAAAAGAAAATGTTAGAAGTTATAAGATATGGTAAGGTAAAACTCTGGGACAAACACTCACGGACTTACAAAAGGGGTATGTATATAACTGAAATAGACTATTTTATCACAAGGAGACTGGGAGGTAGTTGAAACAGGATTTTCTGATCATCTTGCAATATGGCTAGAGATAAAAGAAAACAAGGAATATATAAACATAGACAAAGGGAATAAAAAGGATAAATGAGAAAGAATAGAAGGAAGAAGGAAAAAGATCAGTAATACAGTTATGGAAAGTTCATATTACTATGAGAACATTCTATAAAAATTGGTCTGAATGGTGGATATTTAAAGAAAATATAAAAAAATGTTTTTTTTTTACGCTGGCAATATGATGTGAGAAAAGTAGAGAAAGAAAAATGTAACATAACATATAACAATGCATTGGAAGCTTTAGAACATAATGATCGAAAGTACTTTGACAAAGAAAAAGAATTATATGAAAGAAATCAAGAAAAAAATACAAGAATTGTTATATAAGCAAAAATATTTTTTACAAGGAAAAAGAGAAGAAGTATCAGTTGCTTAAGCAGATTAGTAAAGGAAGATGGTAGTGTAATGAAAGAAATAAAAAATGTAAAGGGTGAAATAGAAAGAACTCCAAAAAAGGTTATGAATAGTGTAATACAATATATACAAGAAATGTATAAAGAAAAAAAGAACGCAGTGAAAAAACATGGAAAGTAAAAAGAATTATGTAGTAGAATACTTAAATTCATTTGGAAGAAGGAAGACAGGAGAGAATTTAAAAAAAATGGAGATCAACAGTATTGAATAATAATGATTATAAGGTCTTTATGAAAATAATATACAAGAATTTTGAAACTAAAATGAAAAATATTATGGAAGATGGCATATACAGTATAAATCGGAACGGTTGTCAAGAATTATTAATGATGGTTAGAGAAACTGTGGATGATATTATGAACAGAAAAGAAGCACAAATCATAATAGGAGACCTTAATAAGACATCTGACACAACTGGACATGAAAACTTATGGGTTATAATGAAAGAAGATAATATAGGTGAAAATGTTAAGAAATTATGTATGCAACATACAGTAATAACAAAGTAAAACACTTGCAAATGGCTGGTTAAGCCAAGAGGTGCATATGAAGAGTGGTGCAAGACAGGGATGTCCAATGAGTTGTATACTCTTTGCATTAGTTATGAATGTGATAGCATGTGAAATAAATTAGAAATTGAAGGAGGCGGTATATATAACAAGTGAAGGATTAAGAATTCCAGTTCTGTTAACATATGTAGATAACATTATAATAATATTTGCAGAAAAAAACAAATCTGTATAAAAGAAGTAACAATTTGCACAAAGGACTGGATAGAGATGGCTTTAAATAAAGAGAAAAGTAAGGTTTAGGTGATGTAGTAAAGATGGGGGTATATATTTTACAATAAATTAAATTTCTGTGTTAGGTATAAAATTTTGGAAGAGTGATGCAAGTAGAAATCAATGGAGAAAAGCAAAAGAAGAAATAAAGCAAACGTATTTTCTGGAGAACATACAAATTATCATTTAGAAAAAAAAGCTTATTTGATGAATTCAGTAGTAATGGGAAAAATAGCAAGTGTATTTATGTTGCCAACAGTATTTCAAAAGAAATGATTGCAGATATTTTATATTTACACTGGGTTCTACATTAAACCCAGTAAAAACAGGAGTTCTGTATAAAAATAAAGACAAAGGAGGTTTAGGGTTAATTAACCCAGTGTTATATGCTGTTTCATTAAATTTGTACAAAGTGTTAAAGTGGATAAATGAGAAAGGATGAGAGATAAATAGTACAGTGTATAAATATAAATATGATGAATTTTGAGGTATAGTAAAAAATTAAAAGAGAAAAAGAGTTTATAAATAAAGAAATAAAATGTTAGCAAGAAAAAATATTTTTGTGGAAAATAAATGTTGATGATACAGAAAAACAGACGTACAGTGTAAGAATGTAATGATAAATCATTACTATGTAAAACCATGGGAAAATCTAACAGATGAAAAAATTAAAGCTATCAAAAGAAGAAGCAAATGATGTTATCAGAAAGTAGAATGCCAAGATATTTTGTGCAGACTGTTAATAAACTGCCAGTAAAAGGGAACATGTCATATAAAAAAGAGAGGTAAAAGAATATGTCTACATTGTCAAGAAGAAGAAACTATGGAACAAGTGTTAAATGTAAAAGAGTATAAAAGTCATGGGGAAAACTATATAAAGACAATTTTTTAAAGATATAAAAGAACTGGATAAAATAAACATGGATATGATTAAATATGGGTATTATAAGAAAAGATGTAAAGAATATGGTGAAAGAATACATAAAATGTTATTTTATGTTATATGGGTTATATAGAATAAAAGAATAAATGATATTATATCTAATAGTAAATGGATTTTATCAACAATATTAAGAAAAATCAGATGGTGGTTATGGAAAAGGAGTGGTAGTCTAATAGGGACAAAACTTTAGCATGATTATAGAGGAAATTCTGAATATCTATAAACAGATTTGTATATTTACATATTTGTACATATGTAAATATTTGTAAATATGCAAATATTTTGTAAATAAGAGTTATTATTGTATATAAATAAAGGACCCCTACTCTTTTGCAAGCAGGGACACTGTTTCTTGTGGGATTTCTGGCTTCCAGTCAGGGTGCACAGTATTTATCCATGAATGTGAAGGGTGTCAATCCTTTGCAAAAAGAAGTGGTAGCAGGCATAGAGGTGTGTGAAGAAGTGGAGAGGCAGTACGGGAAGGGGGAAACAAGTCAGGAGAATGCTGTAAAGGTGGTCGAGCCTTTCGAAGATTTGGAAATCTTGTTTCAGGAGGAGTTATTCGAAGAAGAAAAAGAGTCAGACTCAGGATGCATTATCACAAATTTCCAGTCAGGAGGGTTGTGGGATGTTTATTTAAATGCTTAATAAATCAACGTGAACCAGTGAGGGAAAAAGCCATACTGTGGGGGGAAATTATGGATAGAATAGAAGAACAGCTGGAAGAATTAAAAGAGAGATGGAGAGGTTGCATGCACAGATAATGAAAGAAGGAGAAAGAGAAAGGAGAGAAGAAAAGAAGAGGGATTCAACCCAAAAATTTTAGTAAGAATAAGCAATTATAATGCAAAAATTATAAAGCAAAAATAATGGAATAGAAATAACTCGAGAGGTATGATATTTGGGATAACATAATTTCACCTTTGGGCATATCACCTAAGGAGGTAAGAACATTTATACATACTAATAAAGATACATTTTATGAAATTCTTTTTTGAGACAGGTTATATCTACTGTGGCTTAGTGGTACTTCATGCAGTCTGGAGAACTTTTTTAGAACAGTATGAAGTAAAGAAAAACTGCAATCCATGGAATTCATATGTGATACAAGTATTTAATAGAGAGACAGAAAGGAGAATGTATGTACAATTTTGAAATGAAGTTGAAAAATAAGCATTAAAAGATTTTTTTACAAACATTTATAATAATAGACGTTTATGGAATGGGGGTTGGGAATGTGATGTTATACTGAAAATGGAAAATGAAAACAGTATACACTTTCCAAGTATGATAAATCTTGAAAGAAACAGAGGTTCTGAGAAATACTGCAGGCAACTGAAGGCATGTATATTTTGTGGTAAAAATGATCATTTGATTAGCAATTGTGACAAAAGAAAATGCTGCATTTGTGGTAAAATGGGACATGAAGCTAAGGAAATGTGAAATGAAATGTAGAAAATGTGAACAAAAGGGGCATTTATGGATGGATTGTAAGGAAAATACAGAAGATAAACAGGAAAGGGTGATATATATGAACAAGAGCAAGAACAAATACAAGAAAAATACGGAAATTAATCAAGAAAAGGAGCAAGAGTATGAAAAGATGGTACAGGAAAATAGAGATGAAGAAAAATAATACATGAAAGGAGAAGAAAAGAACTGCGGGGAGAAGTGGTAGAGTCAGATGATGAAAAAGACAAAAACTGGAGGATGATTAAGGAAAAAGAAAAAGAATTCTATAGGAAAAAGGTAAATGTAGAAAATGGAAGTTTAAGAGTTTAGCATGAGAGACAATAAAAAATAAAGGATAGAAGAAAAATGAAATAATAAACAATAAAAGAAAGAAGTTATAATCTTAGCTATAAATGTGAATAGCATAAAGAACATCAAAAGAAGGCTAGGTGTATTGGAATGGTGTTCAACACTTGACATAGATATTATTATATTGGAAGATACAAGAATTTTAACAGAAGGGGAGAGGTTACAAGCAGAAACATTATGGGAAGGTAGCATTAATTGCAATATGAGAAAAAAATGCTCAGGATTAGGTATGTTATGTCAAAAAGCATTAGGAATTTTGGATTACACCCTAGTAATATCAAGTAGAATAACAGTGATAGATGTAAGGTGAAAAAATAATGTATATAGAACTATTGTAGTTTAAGCATATGTTAGAAAAAAGAGTGGCAATGTTTAGAAAAATTCTAAATTATGTTGGTGTGAATATGGAGATAATATTAACAGGGACTTCAGTTTTGACTTGAGAAATAGATGAAGAGGGAGGTGCTATTAAGATAATAACTGAGATAATAAAAAGTTAAAAGGTATATATAAAGGATAATTAACCATGTACCTATAAAAGAAATAATATAAGAACTGAGATATATTATTTTATAATTTCAGAAAGTTTGAAAGTTATACAAGAAGGAATAAAAGTGATAGGATTTTCATATTATTTAGCAATATGGATAGAGATTCAAGAAAAGGAGGTATATATAAAGATAGGTAAAGGTATCAAAAGATTAAATGAAAAATATTTAAATGAGGAAGATAGAGAATGAGTTAATCAATTATGGAAAGAGCATGTAAGTAAGAGAGTTTTCTATAAAGACTGGATGTGTTGATGGATAAGTTTTAAAGAAAAATATAAAAACATTTTTTGGGATGGCTAGATATAAAAGAATAAAAATATAAAGAATTAAGTTATGAAGTACTAAGAAACAAGAGAGAGTTTTTTGAAAGAGAGGCGAAGATATATGAAATTAATCAAGAGAAATTAAAACATGTTTAAACAAAGATATTTTTACAAGGAAAAAAGAAGAGGTTGCACCATATTTGAACAAAATAGTAAAAGAAAATAAATGAATAATAAGAGAAATAAGAAACAAGAAAGGGGAAAATGTTAAAACACTAGAAATAATAGAGACAATAAAAGAATACATAGAAAATATATTTAGAAAAGATAAAACAGAAGAAAAACAAAAGTGGAAAGTTAAACAATTAGCTAAAGAGGACAAGGAAATGTTACTGAAAGAAATTACTATGAAAGAAATGAATGATGTATTAAAGGAAGCAAATGTGGTTCACCACAGGATTGGATGGAATTGATATGACAGACTGGCAAAAGACATAGTTTGTAGAAGTATTACATGAATGGTTAGAAAAATGAGCATGAGAAAAAGAAATATGCGTTGCAGCGATGAAATTTATACGGAAGAAAGAAGAAAAAGAAGATATAAGAAACTGGAGACCTATAGTATTAAATAATTAGAAGTTATGTACCTACCATAACGTTCCATGTTAGTTGTCTTCTCTCGCCTTCTTTCTTGCTGGATGGGTTCGGAGCCGATCCTCGGCTCCGACTCGGCACTTGCTAAGCTCGAGAGCTTATTTTTACCAGCTCGAGGCAACCCTATATCCCATGATGCAAGGCGGAGATTACTCAGATCTCGTTTGGTAGCTAAGAAATAGCAGAACCTTCTTCCAACAAAGAAGGAATAAAAGCAAATGCCATCATAAGTGTAGCTGATGTCTACCTAATATATGAACAAGGGGCCAAGTATAATGAAGGTAACAACCTCTAATAGAGGTTCAATAATCTTCTCGGTCTGACCAGGCTAGGGGGAAGGAGGGTGGGACGCAAGAAAGAAGGCGAGAGAAGACAACTAACATGGAACGTTATGGTAGGTACATAATTTCTAAATGTTAAGTTGTCAATCTCGCCTTCATTCTTGCTGGATGGGACCGCGTCCCTAGCACCTCTATCCTGGGTGGCTCATTGGAACAGACTCTTGAGAACGGTGGAACCAAATTTTGCTCTATCTCTGGAGACCAAATCTAGTTTGTAATGTGAGACAAAGGTATGAGGAGAGGCCCATGTGGCTGCTGCACAAATAGTGTCTATTGGAAGTCTAGCTTGGAAAGCTGTAGATGTAGCTAGAGCTCTGGTAGAATGGGCTTTTGGGATAGAAACCAATTCTTTGCCCCTGAGCTGATAAATGTAGGTGATCAATGAAGACAGCCACCTAGATAAAGTAACTTTAGAAACTGAAAGGCCTTTCCTGTTGTCTGCATAAGACAGAAAAAGTTGGTCAGACTTTCTAGAAATTTTTGTCTTATCCAGATAATATCTCAGTTGGCGGTGAACATCAAGATAATGTAGTTTTTGTTCAGCTCTATCAGAGTAATTCGGGAAAAATACCGGGAGATCGATGGACTGGTTTAGGTTAGTCTGAGATGCTACTTTCGGTAAAAATGATGGATTAGTTCTTAGGGACACCCTATCTTTGTGAAAAATCAGATAAGGGGGACGAACACAGAGAGCATGAAGCTCAGATACTCTTCTGGCAGACGTAATGGCAACCAGAAACAGTGTCTTCCAAGAGAGTAATTTCAAAGAACAGGCAGCTGCAGGTTCGAACGGGGGAAGAATCAAAGATGATAAAACTAAATTTAGGTCCCACTGTGGTGGGGGGGTCTCTAATTGGAGGTTTCAATAAAAAGATACCTCTAAGGAATGCTTTGCAGAGTTTATGTGACATGATATTGTGGTCCGAAAAACCTATGTGAAAATTTGAAATGGCTGCCAGTTGAACTTTCACTGTAGAAGAAGAAGACCCTGAATGAAAAATGCCAGCTAGGAAGTCCAATATTGAATGAATTGGAGCTGTATAGGGATCTATGTCCCTAGCTTTTGCCCAGAAAGAGAAACGTCGCCATTTACTAGTGTAGATCTTTCTGGTGGAAGATTTTAGGGAAGCCACTATGATATCCCGTACGGGATTAGAAATCATAGGGAGCCTGGCTAAGGATGGAAGTGGAGCAACCAAGCAGTGAGGTTGAGAGAGGGTATGGATTGGTGCAGGTGACCCAACTGGTGGGTCAGAAGATCTGGAACCGGGTCCAGATGCCATGGCTGTACCAATAGGTAACGATGTAGGAACGGAAACCATATCTGTCGAGGCCAATAAGGGGCAATGAGAATCAATTTGGCTCTCAAGGCGGTTGCCTTCTGAATTAGCTGAGGTATCAGCGGAAAGGGAGGAAAGGCATAAAGAAGTCCCCGGGGCCAATCTTGGGTTAGAGCGTCTCTGGGGGGATGGCCTGGGAGGGGGAAGAGAGAGAAGAAGTCTGGACATTTGCTGTTTTGGGGTGTAGCAAAAAGGTCGCAGCAAGGAATTCCCCAATTCTGAAAAATCTCTTCCGCCACTGTCTGTTTGAGAGACCACTCGTGAGGCATGAGAATAGCTCTGCTCAATCTGTCCGCTATGATGTTGGATTTCCTGGGGATGTGCGTTGCTATCAGAAACCGATGAGAGGAGATCGCCCATTGCCAGAGTCTGAGAGCCTCTCGACATAGTGGATAGGATTTGGTTCCGCCCTGTTTGTTTATGTACCAAACTACTGACATATTGTCCGTTTGAACTGCAATTGTTCCCTGAGGAAGAGAGTCGTTGAGGGCTTGCAACGTTAAAAGCACTGCTCTCATCTCCAGAACATTTATGTGCAGATGGTACTCGTGAGGTTGCCAAGTGCCATGGACCATTCTGCCCTGATAATGCCCCCCCCACCCGATCAGGGAGGCGTCCGATGTAACCGTGGCAACCGGAGGAAGAGGGACAAACGGCCTGCCTTGATGGATCTGAGGGGACGATATCCACCAAGTCAGATGTTTCTTGCAAATCGGGGTTACCATGATCCGGTGATGCATGGGAAGCTGTTGAAAGGACCATTGGGTGAATAACATCCATTGAAGTAGCCGCATGTAAAAGCGTGCTAGAGGAAGAAGCGTTATGGCGGCCGCCATAAGACCCAGCACTTTTAGAGCAAACCTGGCCTGAATTTTTTTGCTGAATAGAATCACTTGGACGTGTTTCTGAATATCCAGGATCCTTTGGTCTGTTAACCTTGCCGTGAGTTGCACGGTGTCCAAATTTGCGCCTATGAAGGTAATATATTGACAAGGCGACAAGACAGATTTTTCGACGTTTATAGAAATTCCTAAGCTTTTGCAAGTGTGAATGGTGTGATTTCTTGCTTGGAGGAGGTGATGCCTGGTGGTGGCAGTGAGGAGCCAGTCGTCTAGATATGGAAACACCTGGAATCCTTGACGTCTCAGGTGAGCCGTAACCACTGCCATGCATTTGGTAAACACTCTGGGGGCTGTAGTGAGTCCAAAGGGCAGGGCTCTGAATGTGACTGGTCCCCAGCCGAAAGCGGAGAAATCTTCTGGAGCGCCTGTGAATTTTTATGTGATAGTACGCATCCTGAAGATCTATGGAGCACATCCAATTGTCTTTGCCCAGAAAGGGTAGAATGGACTGTAGCGTGACCATCCGGAATTTTGACTTCTTTACAAACTTGTTGAGTCTGCTCAGATCTAATATTGGCCTCCAGTCCCCTGTCTTTTTTGGAACTAAAAAGAACCTTGAGTAAATTCCGGATCCTAATTGGTCTGCCGGGACTGGCTGGATGGCTCTTTTTACTAGCAGTTTTGATATTTCTAGTACTGCTAGCTCCCTTAGACCGGGTGGAACGTCTGGAAGGGTTCCCTTTTGTTGAGTTGGGGTTTGAATAAAGGGGATATTGTAACCCTCGGATATGATTGACTGTACCCATTTGTCTTGAGAAAGGGAAAACCAGGCTACTGGGTACAGCGATAATCTTCCCCCGACTGCCTCCGAAGGCGGACAATCGGGCAACATCTCAGGGATGCTGAAAGGGTTTGTCAGAAAGAGGCTCTCTGCTACCCTGATTCTGCGGACCCCCTCTGCCTCTAGGACGGCATCTATTGTTATTACCCCCTCTGCCTCTGGGGGTAAATTGACTTCGTGCATCAGGCGCGACTCCTTGGGATTTATGGAACCACATTTTCCTCCCCTCTGTCCTTTGGGATAAGGTCTAGAAGGTGAGGAGAAACGGACTCCTACGGCAGAAAGAGTCTTGCCATCCTGCTCGCATCTAGTCAAAGTGTCTTTCACTTGAGGACCGAACAATGTCGAGCCATCAAAGGGAGTTTGTGAAAGCGCCTTAAAGGGGTCTGCAAAATTACAAAGCCGCATCCAGGACTGGCCTAAAGCCACTCCTGTGCCTGCGGCTCTACTCCATCGGCTGCATAAGAGATGAGCCGCATGGAGGAGTTGGCAATAGAATTAAGGATTCCTAGCTGTGAGGAAATCTTGTCTTGAGCCCCAGCAGCTGACGGATCCTGTAAAACTTCCCCCAGTTCCTTAAGAACATCTCTTTGGAGGCGGGTGAAGTGGCATAGATAGTTCAGCGATCTCATTGCAAAAGTCGCTGAGGAAAAATCCACCGTACCTATCCATAGTCCTAGAATCCTTATTAGGAGGATGAACAGGTACTGAAGGATCAGCAAGTTCCTTCTTGGTGGCAGCAGCCACCACCATGGCATCAACCGGGACACCTTTAGTTAAATACTGCCTATCCTGAGGAGCTGTAATAATTTTGGAAGGTCTCTAGGGAAAGGTTCCACGAATCCAGAGCCATCCACGCCTTCGAGCCACTACTTCCATGAGAGGGTCGAAGGCGGAGACACCCAGGAGGTGGAGGGTGAGATCCAGCAGCCTCTAGGTATACTGATTAGATCCTCGGAGGGATTAAGGGAGGCCAGTTCCCCTCTGTTTAAGGATTTCAAGGATGTCTGAAAATGAGACATCCTCAGAGGAGGACCTTGGGGACCCCTCCGACTCATCCAAGTCAGTATCTGATGTGGTAGACTCAGGGGAGTCTACATGTTTCCTCTTACATGTCCTCTTACGAGGGGGTTCTCCTGACAGATCGGGAGAAGCCTCGGAAGAGGAAGATATTCCCAATGGGGAAACCTGAGGCGTTGGATCTCTGGGTCCGGGAGCAAGAGAGTGAGAAGAGACATCAGCAGGCACTGTAGTGGGAGGAGCTGAAGGAACAGACCGTTGACTAAGCCCAGGGGCTAGTACACTCCTCATCACCTCGAAGGCTCCCCCCATCGGAGAGACCAGAAGGCTCCCGCTCCGAAGAGATAGGAACCCCAGGTCTCACAGACAGGGAAGGCTCCGAGGCAGATGTCGGGGCCGAGCTCATCAGCGCCGAAGCTCCGAGAGGGAGAACGGGGTCGGACAAGGGTCCGATGCCACTCGCCCCCTCAGAGCCGACGAGAGAGCGGACGCCCGGATCCCTCCAATGAAGGTCTCAAGGAGGAGATCGGAGCCGAAGACGTCGGAGCCGAAAGGTGTTGTATCGGCTCCGAGGTCACAACGGTACCGGTTCCGAGGAGCTCCGGCTCCGAGCTCCGTAAGGGAGTCGAAGGAGGAATTTTGAGTGGTTGTGACAAAGCTACCGTCTGTTGAGATGGGCTATGGAGAATTTGTGTCAATGCCTGAGATTTCAAAAGTCTACTCACCACTCTCTCGAGGTCATGATCCGATAGCCTGGATGACCGAGAAGATCGAGAAGATCGGCTCCGATGGCTCCGCTCCGAGAGCAAGGGTGATCTCGGAGCCGAATGGATCAATTCCATCGAAGGAGATCGAGATCTCTTTTTCGAGATCGATGGAGCCATCGGAGCCGAAGAGCGTCGGCTCCAGCCGGAGCCGACTCTGAATGTGAGGATCGAATAGTATCGGCGCCGAGTGGAACCGATACTGATCCTGGTGCAGAAGGATCGGCTCCGGCCGGAGCCGATCTCGACCCAGCAGGAGACATACCTGTAGCCGACGGCTTCGAAGCCTGAGCCGAAGGCTTAACAGGTTTCGAGGGCTTCCCCGGCACCGACTTAGTCGGGGAGCTCTCGGGTTTTAATAAGCCCCTTAAAATGAGCTTATTTTTTCTCTCCTGCAGGACTCTTGGGCTGAAGGCATGACAGATAGCACAAGAGTCCTGCAGGTGAGAAGGTCCCAGGCAATAAATACAAGAAGTGTGACCGTCTGTCAGAGACATCTTCTGACAGCACGAATCACACTTCTTGAAACCTGAGACCTTAATGTCCTTCGACATGTTAATGTGTCGATGAAAAAAACACGTAACAAACACCGACACACAACACTCAATCCAATATTAAATTAAATTGAATTAATGTAACAGAAACACACAGGGATACACAATCACTCACACAAAAAATCCTGACAGGAAATAGGGAGGGGAAGGCCAAGGGCCTACAAGGGTATAGGAACAACTCACTAAGGAGGGAACACTGACGGGAATAGGGCTAAGGTGACTGGATACTAACTAAATAATAAAAAATTTAGTGAAAAAAGAAGTTATAAAGGTGGTAGAGAAGTCTATTAAAGTCACTTACCTGGAGCTGGTAAAAAGGCACCTCGTTAGCGAAGCGGCAAACGAGATCTGAGTAATCTCCGCCTTGCATCATGGGATATAGGGTTGCCTCGAGCTGGTAAAAATAAGCTCTCGAGCTTAGCAAGTGCCGAGTCGGAGCCGAGGATCGGCTCCGAACCCATCCAGCAAGAATGAAGGCGAGATTGACAACTTAACATCACAAATTATAGGATATTTATGAAAATAATAGATAAAAGATTAGAAAATAAAGCAAATGAAATACTTGGACACAATATTTGGTAAAAAGGGCAAAGGAAGTCAAGAATTGCTGATGATTATGAGAGAAAGTGTAGATGATATAATACATAGGAAGGGTGAAGTTAAAATTATGGCAGGTGATCTGAGTAAAGCATTTGATAAGATAGAACATGAAACTTTATGGAATATAATGAAATATTATAAGTGATTAATTAGCAAAAATATTTGTTTCAGTGTATGAGAATAATAAAGTGAAAATAGTGGTAAATGGATTGAAATAAATATATGAAGTGGTATAAGGCAGGGTTGTCCAGCAAGTAGTATTTTATTTCTGTTGACCATAAATACAGTGGTTAGTAAGATAAAAAGAGTCTTAAATGTAGCAGGATATGGGTCGAGAGAAGGAATTCAACTACCAGTGATGTTTGTTTATGCAGATGATATCGTGTTAAGGTTAAGAATAAAGAATGGATTGGACCTGATTGACGTCTTCGAATCAGTCTCCAGAGCTGTGGACGAGGGTAAGGCAGTCCACACAGCCTATCTGGACCTCGCCAAGGCCTTGGACATCATCTCCCACTCTGGAATCATAGATAAACTTACTAAGCTGGGCATAAATCCCTACATCACTCGATGGGTTGCCAACTAGCTTACTGACAGAACCCACACTGTATAAGTAGCCGGCTCCAAATCCAGCTCCAGACAAGTGACAAATGGAGTACCTCAGGGTTCAGTCCTGGGACCGCTCTTGTTTGACATCTACTTATCTGAAGTACAGGCCAATAATAAGGGACTCTGGCTAACAAAGTTCGCAGATGATTGCAAACTGGGAGCCATTACTGAATCCTCAAATGATGTGGATATTCTACAAAAGGGCCTTACAGAAACAGATGCTTAGTTTCAGAGCCATGGGCTCAAGCTTTAAGCCAAGAAATGTATAGTTATCTCCTTTGGGAAAAACCATGTGCCCATGAATTACCACATAGGTGGCAGTACACTAAACACCGAAAGTGTGATGAGAGACTTAGGGACACAGGTGGACAGTGGTCTCACCTTCGATGACCACATTGCCACAACAGTCAGGAAATCCTTCTATGTGACACACCTCATCACTAAGGGCTTTTCATCTAGAAAAAAGGAGGTCATTGTCCCACTGTACTCATCCCTCATTAGACCCATTATAGAGTACAACACCCCATTTGGTATGTACCTCACAAGACATCTGCAACAGCTGGAAAGGCCACAAAAATACCTCACTAAAAGAATCATGGGCCTAAAGCAGATGCCCTATACTGACCGTCCAAAAAAAAAAATCCAGCTATACTCTGTGGCATATCATCTACTCAGAGTCGACTTCTGCTTAACATACAATGCCATGCCAAACCCTGAGCTGCTGGACATGCTCCACTTAAAGAAATCCCAATCCCTCAGAGCCACACACTCCAAGGATCTAAACCTTGTCATCACAATGAACAAAACATGCTGGAGGGATAGGTTCCTGACCCAGAGACTCCCCATACTCTGGAATAGATTGCCCATACATGTCAAGCAGAGCATCTCCTTGGCCCTCTTCAAAAGGAAACTTGACAATTGGATGGGAGATAGCAAATTCACCCTGGGGATCATGTCAGTCGCCCTGCTAGACAGGGGTCCAGGGAAGTAAATATAGTGGGAAGAAATAGCCGGGGAATTGTTATAGCTAGGCTTGTATAGGCCCTAGGGCCAATAGTCTTGTACCAACCTATGAACCTACAAACCTATAAAAAGGGATTAAGTAACTTAATTAATATTTAATGGCTATTGGTATGTACATAAATAAGTATAAAAGTAAAGGTATAGGATCAATAGATAAAATAGGAGGTATTCAGTTTAATAAAGAAGTAACATATATATTAAGTATAAAATATGAGAGTGACTTGCACAGAATGCAGTAATGGGAGAATATAATACAAAAAGTAAGGAACATACACTTATTCTGAAGGACATATAAGTTGACATACAAGAAAAAAGTATATTTAATCAATTCCATCTTATTAGAAAAAATGCTTATTTAGTGAGCGTTTATGGTAACTACACAGTATGAAAATGAATTGTCAGTTTTGTTCTCATTTATATGGGGATCAAGATTAAACTCACTGAGAAGACGGGTGTTATATAGGAGAGAGAATTTAATTCATCCAGTTGTTCATGCATCATCACTGAATTTACAAAAATTTTTGACATGGTTAAAAGAAGGTGACAGATTTTTGATAAGTGTGTTAATGATAAGAAAATATAAGGAAATATGGGAAAGGGTGAGCACATGGAAAAGATGGAAAGGATATTTGAATGAGGAAATAAAAGAGTATCAAGACAAAATTTTGTTACGGAAAATAAATGTAAATAATATAGAGAAAACATGAAAAGAATGTTATTTAAATACAATGAATACATATTATTGTATTTATCAATTGAAACAACTAGAAATGAAAAAAAAAGAAAAGCAATAAAAGTGAGATTTGGATGGTGTAGAAAGTTATGACTGTGAAGATTTTTTGTGGCGATTAACAATAAGGAAGTTACCAGTGAAAGCTAACATGCTGTATAAAAAATGACAAGAAAGAGTATGTAATTATTGTAGTGAAACTGAAACTACATATTGAAACATTTTCTTGTGTTGTAAAGGATTTGTGGGAAACAATATGCGAAAATAAGATTGTGAAGGTATTAAAAGTATAAAAGACATCAATATGAATATGCTAGAATATGGGTATTATGGTAATAAAGGACAGAAAAATTCTAAAAAATCTGATAAAAATATGTTAATATTATATTGACTACATGGAATGAAAGATTAAATAAGGTAAAATTTAATGAAAAATGGATATTGTCGGAAATACGGAAGAAGATACAATTTTGGTTATGGAAAAATGAGAGGGAGAGATAAACAACAGAAAATCATAAAAAAGCAAAATAAAGATTAGAAGGTATTAAAATGTAAGTACATAGTAAAGTGAAAATATTAAAAAATATATATAATTGTAAATATTATATGCTATGAAAATACTGTAAATAATGTAAATATGATATGCTGTTTAATAAAGAACTCCTACCCTTTTCGAGTTGAAGAAGTGAAGCACTCGTTGAGCTGTTAGGTGCAGCTGGATGACTACTACTGCAGTTCTAGGACTTCCAATATGGAGGACAGTACAGCAGAAAAGGAGAGAATAGCACAAGAAACTTAAAAAAGAAAGGAGAAGGAGATGAAGCCATTGTTTAAGAGTTGGAAATTGGAGGACTGGAGATACCAGTGGTGGTAAATTTGACGAAGCAGCCAAAGTCAAAGGAAGGAGATGAAGCATGACTGAGTGACATGGAGAAGAGGATATTACAGGAGGAAGAAACTGATAGGTTAGTAAAAGAAGTAGCAGCTGTTAAGGGTTTGCCTCTGCAACATTGTGTTTTGTTAAAAGATGGAAGAACTAATGTAGACACAGTAAGGCATGGAAGAAAGAACTGAGAGAGAACAAAGGTTTGCAGTTCTCAGCAGCCATACAGATGTTCAGTGGTAAGAACAGAAAGTAGAAACAATGACAGTGTGAGCAGGTATGATATTATGGACAATATTGTTTTGCCGCTCTAGTTTGACAATAAAGATATAAGAAGTAATTCATTTGGGAGCTGAAAATTTAAGGCAATTGACATTTGAAAGCTTTACTTTGCTGGAAAAATGTATGACTGAGACTGAAAAAAGAAATGCACTAACAAAATGGAAATACTACTTATTTCCGTGTTTGGAACTACAACTAATGTAAATAAATGTGCAGTTTAGGATTTTAGATTTGGATAGACCCTAGTTAAAAAAAGTTTTTCTTTTTGCTACATAGTTAAAGTACTTGATGTGAAAAAAAATACGCGATGAAAGAAATGTATGGACTGGAGGTTGGGAAATATTGGTAATTGTGGATGTTAAGGATGGGAAGATTCAACATAGTTCAAATACAATAACTGTGAATAGTTAAGACAGGATTTTTTTCAATACTGTGGCCAACCTACAGCATGTTATTTCTCTGAAGATGAAAATCATTTAGTAGAAGGCTGTAACAAATTAAGGTGTGGTCAAGTGTGGAGAGTGGGAACAGATGCAAGAAAAACGATAAGCGGGTTTGTAGAAAATGTACAGCATATGGACACTTCTGGTTTGAATGTCCTATATCAGAAAAGGAAAGAGTAGATGAAGAGGACAGCTCAGAAGAAAGACAAACAACTGAAAATATTACTACAGAAACTGTTGAAAGAGAAGGTGGTATGAAGGAAGGGGATAATGAAGAAAGGTTAGAGAATGAAGACGTAATTAGAAAAGCAATAGCAGTTCAGTGTGAGATTATTAATATACAAGAAGAAAGCAGATTTGCACTTTTAGAAAAAGAAGGGGAAGAAGAGGAAAAATGGAAACAGGAAAAGAACAAGAATAAGATAATAAAAAATCAGTTGGTGGAAGACTTAAGACAATGAAAACAAATATGATCTGGAAGTAAAACATTTGCAAAAAATGGAAAATGATGATATAATAATTTTAGCATTAAATATGAATATCATTAGAAATGATAAAAGAACAAGATATCTGATGATGGTAGAATGGCGTAAAAAAATAAAAATGGATCCTTTTTGCTTAATGGATGCCAGATGTAACAAAGAAAGAAAAGAAAAAAAAATACAAGCAGAATAAGGGACAGGAAAAGAGACAGGGCTAGCCGCTCGCCTGTGTAAACTTTGGCTCTAGATGTGTCACATTTTGTAATATAAATTCTTATAAAAAATGAAGAAATAAAAATTCTAATGGTAACAGTAGTACTGGGAATGGTAGTGATATGAGAATGACACACAAATGTATAAGATTAATAGTGATTTATATGTATACTAATCCGACAAAAGAGAAAACAGTTGTTTGAAGAAATTTAAAACTAAAAGGATTAATAAAATGAGGAGATTTGGAAGTATGGAAGAATACAGAATGAAGCTATAGAAGGGTCATTTTTAAGATTGAAACTGATTTTAAATAAGAATGTTAAAAAACGAGTGTAAATAATTGATTTAAACTTTTCAGTTATTGTATAAAATGAAGAAAAATGTTAATAAAATACCCCCTACTCTTTTTTCAATAAGTGCCTTCAACACTTTATATCCACCTGAGTTACCACCAGTTCAGGCAAATGCAAATGTATTTTACCAAACTGCTTTATTTATCATTGTTATTGTACCTTAGCTGTAGACTTAGATGTACATCTCAGCCAAATAGGCAGACTTGCTTTCTGTGATGTTATTTGCTTCATCCAACTCTCAGATCTCTCTTTCTTACTTTTACTGCCCATCTACTTTTAACTTCCGTCTTATTGATGTACGTGTATGTTTGTCTGCATTTGAAAGTCACTGTGTATTAGCTTGAGACTTTAGAAGACCAGATCATAGTCATAAAACAAAAAAGTTCTGCATGTTAAATTAGAGTCAGTGTTCATTTGGCAGAGAAGATAACAGCTCAAGAAACTTAATGAGAAAACAAATCACTAGAGATGTATAAGGTGATTATTTAGATCCAGAGAAGAAAAAAATAAGTTATGTACTTACGATAATGTTTCATCTGTGTTGTCCACTGTCATTCTTCCTCAACTGATGGGTTTAGATTTGATCCATTGGATCCAACTCAGCCATTGCTAACGTTTGTGGCAACTTAGAACTCTTGAGCTTATCCCTTACCCGGAATAGACCAACCCCAATTACCTCAGATCTTGTTTGCTGGCTATAAGACAAAGAAGAAAATCTTATACAAATAGATATAAATGTAAACATTGAAAAAGGCTTGACAAGGCCATATCTGGAACTTTATAATGCTTGGGAGTATACAAAAATTTTTCATATCCACTTACTCTACCAGAAGAAACATAATGATCCAAGTTGGTGGGTGGGGAGTTGAGGAAGAATGAAAATGGACAACATAGATGGAACATTATGGTAAGTATATAACTTGTTTATCTGATGTTGTCAATTTTCATTCTGTCCTTAACTAATGGGACAGAGTCCTCAGCTACCTACATCCCAAGGTGGACTCAAGGAACGATATTCTCAAGCACCATTAAGCCAAATGATGCTCTATTTCTTGATATCAAATCCAATTTGTAATGAGTGATAAAGGTGTGGGGGAAGCCCAAGTTGCTGCCGCACATATTTCATCCAGGGAAGCTCTTGAATGAGAAATAGAGGAAGTTGCTACTGTGCTGGTTGAATGAGCATGTATCTGCCTTGGTAAAGGGATATCCAATTTTTTGTAAATAAAGGTGATGCAGGCTATAAGCCATTTGGTAGTGTGACTTTGGACACTGGTTTACCCAGTTTCACATCCGCAAATGAAACAAATACCTGATCTGTAGTTCTAATGTCCTTTGTTCTATGTAAACAGAAGCAGTGCAGTTATCTATGACATCCAGTAAATGTAAGTATTCGTCTTTGTTTGAATAATTTGGAAAGAAAACTAGTAAACTGATGGATCGGTTAATATGGGATGCAGATACTATTTTGGGCAAAAAAGATGCATTAGTTTGTACTGTAACCCTATCTTCATGAAAAATTAGATATGGGAGCTTCACAGACAAGGCCCGAATTCATGAAAATTCATCTGGCAGAAGTAATGACCGACAATAATAAAGTTTTCCAAGAAAGAAATTTAAACTATAGTCATATGCGGGTTTTAAAAGGTGAATGGATGAAGGCTTGCAGTACCAGATTAAGATCCCATGGAGGGGTAGGATTTTTAAACAGAGGTTTCAAAAGGAGTGTGGCTTGCAAAAAGGTTTGCAAAGTTTATGAGAAGTGAGTGAGGAACCATCAAATCTACTATGGAAATTAGAAATTGCTTCCAATTGAACTTTAACTGGTGAAGCACTGGCTCCTTGACTAAAAAGTAGTCAGGAAGTCAAGAATGCTGTGAATTGGGGCAGAAAAGGGGTCAATATGATATTGATCAGCCGAGTGTAGGAATCTTTTCCATTTACTGCCATAACGTTTCCTTGTTGATGATTTAAGAGACGATAAAATGTAAACGGGTGATGAAAGCGTAGGTTGTTTGGCTATTACTGGAAATGGAGAAACCAAGCCATCATCTTGAGTTTGGGAAGGTTTGGATGAATCATGCCTGTCAGGTGAGACAGAAGATCTGGATCCAGGTCCAGAATCCAGGGTTGATGAATTAAATTAAGCCACAGGAAGGGAAACCAAATCTGTTGAGGCCAATAGGGTGCACTGAGGATGACTCTGCTCTTCAGCTTGGCAGCTCTCTATAGGAACTTTGTTATCAAAGGAATTGGGGATAAGCAGAAAGCAGACTGGGAAGCCAACTGTGGACAAGAGCATTCCTCAGTGACTCCCCCTGTGAGGAGACTAGGGCAAAGTAGCTGTTGCACTTGTTTAGGGAAAATGCAGAGATAGCAGCAAGGCTGGCCCCATTGTCAGAAAATCAATTCTGATACTTCCTCGTTGATGGACCACTTGTGAAGTAGTAGAATGTACCTGTTCAGTTTGTCCACTAATGCGTTGGACTTCCCTGGAATATGCATTGCTATAAGAAAGCAGTTGGAAAAGATCACCCATTGCCAAACTCTGAGCGCTTCTCAGCACGGGGGGTAAGATCTAATTCCCCCTTGTTTGTTGATGTACCAAACCAATGACATGTTGTCTGTTTGAATAGCAATCATACCTGAAGGGATAGCATTCTGAAAGGCCTGCAATGCTAAAAACACTGCTCTCAGCTCTATGACATTGATATGCAAATTGGCCTCTTTGTGGGACAAAGTGCCTTGGACTGTCTTTCCCAGGTAATCCCCCCCAGCTGGGAAGCATCAGTGGTCACAACAGCCTTGGGTTGAGACAGGATGAATAAACATCCTTGTAGAGCTGCTCCTCAATGAATCCAGCACAGTAGATCCCTTTTGAATATATTGGTGATTTGTATTGGTGCAGATAAAGGAAAATGAAGTACTGACCTTTGCAAAGCCAGCATCCATTGAAGAATTCTCATGTGATATTTGGCTAAAGGTAGTAATGTTATTGTTGCAGCCATTTATCCCAAAGCCTGAAGGACCAAGCGAGCTTGGAATATGATACTGCAAACTGTCTTTCTCACTTGTGATCTTACTGTTTGAACTCTGGAGATGGGCAGTGAGGCTATAGTTGATTTTGTATTAAGAAGTGCTCCTATGAACTCTAGACTTTGACTTGGTTCTAGATGAGACTTTTGGTAGTTTATGGTGATTCCTAGTACAGCACATGTCTGGATCACTTTTTGTCTTGCCTTGATGAGCTGAAGCCTGGTCAGGGCAGAAATGAGCCAGTCGTCTAAGTATGGAAAAGCTTGGAATCCTTGCAGTCTCAATTAAGCTGCTAATATTGCCATGCATTTGTTGAACACCCTGGGGGCTGCAGTGAGACCAAAGGGCAGAACCCTGAACTGACGTGACTGGTAAAAATCTTCTGGATCGCCTGTTCATCCTTATATGATAGTATGAATCCTGAAGCTCTATTGAGCACATCTGCCCTTTTCCAAAAAAAAGGAAGAATGGACTAATCCATGACCATCCGGAACTTTCGAATGGTTTTGTGTAAGATGATGGGATTCAGTATTGATCTCCAGTCCCCTGTTTTCTTTGGCACTAAAAAGAATTGTGAGTAAGTTCTGGATTCTATGTGGTCTGAGGGGACCTCTTGGATGAATCTTTATTCTAGCAGCTTTTGAATCTGAATTGCTGCTTGTTCCTTTTGAGTGGGTGAAACATTAGGGAATTTTCTTGAATTGGGAGGATAATGGGGAAATGGTATTATATAACCTTTGGAAATGATTCTATCCACCCAAGTATTCTATTCTTAGTTCTAGCCAGGCTCTCTGGTGCAGGGACAAATGACTCCCTATTGCCTCCAGGAGGGGGACAGTTGGGCCTCCTCTTAGGAGCACTGAAAGGGTTTACCAAAGAATGAAACTCTGGACCCTTGATTCTACAGGCTACCTCTGCCACAAGGCCAGCATCTACTACTTGAGTACCCCCCTCTGCCCCTGGGGGAACTTTCTCCACATCCGTCCTGGAAAGATCCTTGGGATTTTCTGAACCACATTTTTCCACTGCCTCAATAATTTCTTGAAAAGGATCTCTGGAGGGTGGAAAAACATCCTTCTCACACCTGGACAAAGTCTCTTTTACCTTGGGGTCAAAAAGAGACGTGCCATCAAAAGAACCACTGATGAATGAAGACTTAAAGGACTTTGCAAAATCACATAAGAGCATCCATGCATGTCTCCCAATGGCAACACCTTAACCCACTGCCCTTGAGATTCCTTCTGCTACATTAGAAATGGTTGGATATTGACTGAAGAGTAGCCAATTGAGAGTTGACAGGTGCTTTCACTTCTTCAGAAATGGATCCTGAGAGGATGTCTGATAGGTCCTTAATCAAATCCCTCTGTTGCCTTGTGAAATGTGCTAAATAGTTCAGGGACCATAAGGTGAAGGTCACTATAGCATAGAGGGAGCTTCCTGACCCTGTCTATCACCCAAGACTCTTTTTCTGGGGGGGGGGGGTGAACAGAAGAACTTTCAGTTCCTTCTTAGTGGCTGCTGCTATGACCATGGCATCAACAGGCACACCCTTGGATAAAAGCTGTTTACCCCCTGGAGCCATCATAATTTTATCAAACTTCCTGGGAATTGGCTCAATGGTGTCTGGATCCTTCCATGCCTGCTGTGAGACCAAGTTAATGAGCTCATCGACAGCCAGGGTCACGCAGGATTTAGATGAGCTGGTACAGAATACCTCCAGGAGTATAGATTCTTCTGAGGAAGGATTGATGGACTTCCATCCACTTTTCTGCTTCAGGATTTCTAGGATGCCTCCAAATGAGACATCATCAGGTGACTGTGGGGCCCCTTTGTCCTCATCAAAATTTGTATCTTCAGTGACAGATTTGGGGGGAATCAAAATGTTTCCTTTTACATGTTTGCTTCTTAGGGACCTCCTCAGTGGGGTACTCTGGAGAGGTGTCAGAAGAAGAGGGGATACCCTGATGGGACAGGCTGCCCTGTGGAGGGGACAGTTGAGACTCCAGATGCAGAGATGGAATGGGTGTATAGAGAGGATCTGAGGGGGTGCACACCATCTGAGTCAAGGGTGCACACAGGGCTCTCTCCATAGCTGCAAAGGCAGGCCACCCCAGGGAGGGATAAGATCCTGGATTTGACACAGGACGTCTCTGATCCATGATCCCACCATGCCCCAAGGACAGTCCACCTGAAGCTGAAGTTGGAGCTGAACTGACCAATGCCGAGGCTCTGAGGTGTAGAGATGGCTCCAAAAACCTTAGAGTCAAATGAAGCACCACAGACCCGACAGGGTAGAATTGGGTGTGAGAGCTCTCCTGATCCAACTGAACCAAAGAGCTCAGCGTAAGCCTTGGATCCAAGGATAAAGATATCCTCAGATCTGAAGCTGACAGGCCAGGTCAACTCGAATCCAAGGGCTCTGAGACATTGAAGGGAGTCAGAGCAGGAAGTGATAAAGGTGGAGTAGAGGCTGCAAGTATCTCCTGACCCAATGGGGTAGAAGCTGAATGGATAACTGGCTGGCTATGTGTCGAGAGGCTCTTTCTCACTAACCTCTCCACATCCTCTTCCGTAAGGCTTCTGGAAGAGCAAGTGGATGTCCCTGAAGGAGATTTAGGTATCTCCAAAAAAGGAGATGAGACTCTGGATGGAACTGGGTTCACTGAGGGTGAGTATCTGGTCCTGGGTAAAATTTCCACATCCATATTTCTTTTTGTAGGATCCAAGGGGGTCTAATCCGATGTGTCTTTAAATTTAGCAATTTTCAGATATGAAGAGACAGTCAGATCCGAAGACTGCTTGTTAGTATGCTTCTGATCCGAAGAAGCCATCAGATCCAAAATTCATGGTCTTTTCTTTTTCAGATCTGAGGTATCAGAAGGATATGGAAAAGATCTTTTAAACGACTTCTCCAAAGCCATAGAAGAGGTGCTCGGAGAAGTCTGCGACATTTTTGTTGACGCTCCAGATAGTGCCTCACTAAAGAAGGACAGAAATAATCATTTTAAAATTAGCTTGTTCTTGCATTCAACCAGGGCCCTTGGGTTGAACGTAGCTTTCATGAAGGTGGAGGGGCCCAAGACAGTACACACAAAGTGTATGAGAGTAAGAAAGAGGGATTTTCTGACCACATGTACAACATTCTTTAAATCCCGCCGGGCTATTCTCCTTTTCCGACATCCTAAAAACAAAACAGATGTTAGGAACAAAACATCAAGGGCAAGAACAACAACAATAACACAGAAAACTGTAACCATTAAGACTAATTAACAGTAAGAATCTAAGAAGATATAAAGATATATATATATATATGTTTTGAAACTAAAAGAGGGGGAGAAAAAGAAAACTACCTACAAAGGTAGTTTAGAGGTACAGCAAGCATAGATGACAGAAAGATGGAAAAAGAGAGAAAAATTACTAACAGTAGTAATTTATGCTAGTACATGAGAGAGAGAGAAACCTAGAAAAAAATCAAAAGTAAAGGATTATTAAATGGAAAAAAGCACTTATCTAAATCTTAAACTCGAGAGTCTATAACCAAGTATTTCACTGTGAAGTGGCAAACGAAATCTGAGGTAATTGGGGTTGGTGCATTCTGGGTGAGGGAGAAGCTCAAGAGTTCTAACTCGCCATGAGCTTTTGCAACAGTCAAGTCGTATCCGATGGATCAGATCTGAACCCATCAGTTGAGGACAGAATGAAAACTAGAAAATCAACACTCATATACAGGAGCGAAAATGGCAGCAGCAGTATATTCAAAGCTCGTTGATGGCACAGTCAGTTAAAGTTCATATATATAACCACGTATCAGAATAAACGTTGATAAAACAATTTATTGCAGCAAAAAGTGAGCGCTTTCACCATGAGGCTTCTTCAGACTTTAAAAACTGACTAATACAAATGGTTTTAAATAGTGTCATTAATTAGAATTACTAACATCAATTATATTCAATGCAAATTTAAAGTGAAATTGCACACTCATTTCATATAAACCTTATCAGACAAAATAAAATCATCACAGTTAAATACAAACAAACATACACAATGAAATACTTATAAAACAAAAATTAATACAAAAAATATTATTTAAAATCATAAAATCATTGTTTGGGTCTAGCTAATTTCCTTTTCCGAAGAATGGGATATAAATTAACTTTATCATTTAATCCAGGAAATTGGTCCACCCTACAGCGGATGATCCAGCGTAGTTCACATTCCTGGGTAAAAGTATCTATGTCACCGCCTCTGATGTTTGTCTCTATAACTTGTATAACACAGAAGCCAAAAGTATGTGTGAACCCTAATGATTTACAATGCTTAGCTAGGGCATTATGTTCAGACCCCTTGCGTATATGGTAAATGTGCTCCCTTATACGCTCTCTCAATTGCCTATTAGTTTTCCCAATGTAAAACGCTGGACAGGATGAGCACCTAGCAAGATATATAACATTAACACTGTGGCAGTTGGTTCGGGTGTAGAATGAAAATGTTCGCCCTGTAACTGGTAGTGTAAAAGTGTCATCAGTGTTGATATACTGACATTGATTACATTTGCTACAGGGTCTTGTATTATAACTAAAAGTATCAACTGATGGATTGTTAGCTCTCACAGGATGATGGCATAACAATCGCTTTGATGTCTGTGTCAGTATATGTGCCCTTAACAAAGCCAAACTGGGTAGGATCCAGTGTCTGTAGGTCCCCAATATCTTTATTTATGAGGTCCATGATGATCTTTTCCATAGCTTTGCAGACCAAGCTAGTCAGGCTTATGGGGCGATAGTTTCCAGGATCCGTTGAGGCACCACCTTTGTGGAGAGGGACCACTGTTGCTGTACGCCACTCTTTGGGTACATATCCTGTAGTAAGGCTGAGATTGAACAGTAGTTTTAAGTTTGGGTTTAGTTCTTCTTGGAGTTCATGTAGGACGCAGCCTGGGACACGGTCTGGTCCCATTGATGCTGTGTTTTTTGCTTTGGAGAGGGCGGCTCTTACCTGAGCATCTGAGATGTCAGGGTCAGCACTCTGCTGGGATAGATATTTGCCCTTTTGGTGGGGAAGGGGGGGGGGGTTTGTGCTGAACCTGTCAGATAGGATGTTGGCAATGTCTGTGGGTTCGGTGTATTTTTTGTTATTTTGGACTAATTCTGAGCATATCTGGGAATTCCCACCCAGGTTTCTAACATAACTAAAGAAAGCCTTGTGATTATCCTTAGTGTCCTGTGCAATTTTTCTCTCGAAGCTGGCCTTAGACAATTTTATGAGTGCCCGTAGTTTTTTGCTAATAGTGATCAGAGATGCCTTCCCTTTTTGGAATTTTGCTCTATCATGTAGTAGCTTCCTCCTTCTATTGTATAGTTTGTTTACGGCTGGGGTCCACCAGACAGGACGCCTGCCTTTGGAGGATTGGGTCTTGGTTTTGTTTGGGATTGCATGATCCATGCATTCCTGAAGGTGTTCATAAAATGCGTTTATAAAGGATTCTGCAGTCTGGGCCGTATTTTCCACAGGCCCGGGGGCTTTGAAGGATTCCACCTCGGGTTTGAGGAGTGTGAAATTTGCTTTGGAGAAGTTTTTCACTGTGGTTTTCTGGGCAGGGGCTGGGGTCGGGATGTGAATATCTAGTGAGATTAGTTTATGGTCTGATCTTACCAGTGAGGGATACACTTCTGGTCTGGAGCATACAGTCCCCATGTTGGTGATGATCAGGTCCAGTATGTTTTCCCCTCTTGTGGGAGTGGTAACAAGCTGTTCCATAGCATTTGAGTTTATAAATTCTAGGAGCCTTTGGGCTAGGGTGTTGGAGCTAGAGTAATGCTCCCAGTCTATGTTTGGGTAGTTGAAGTCGCCCAATATAATGGTGTTTGGAGAGACCTTCATATTTTCCAATGTTCTCACGAAGGCCGAGTGGGGTTCCTGGGTTTGGGAGGGTGGTCTGTAGCAGGCTATAAACTGGAAGGCAGTTTTACCCACTGTTAGTTGCACATGGATAGTCTCTGATGCTTCATGCTGTGCCACCAACCTGGAGGTGTGGGTATCTTTGATGAATATTGATACTCCCCCTCCTTTTGTGGTTTGGTCCAAGTTTTGGGGCCGAAAAACATGGTATGAGGTATAACCTGGTAGTGCTGGGGTGCTCTCGGGAGCCTTGAACCAGGTTTCTGTTACTGCACAGATATCAATGTTCTCCATGCTAAGGAGAGTTTTGAGTGCGTGCATCTTGAGGTTTAGACTTCTGGCATTGAGTAGCATTACTCTTAGTTTCTTATCCCTTGTGATACCTATGGAGGTGGGTTTGTCTTTTGAGCCTTGCCTAAAAAAGGCACTGTGGGAGTGGCAAGAGCCTTTGCCAATATCCAAAAGCCCAGGGGTGACAGGTGCAAGCCATCCCTAGCAAAGCATCGTGGCTTGTCGAGCATGTCATCCCAGGCTGACAGGCATTGGATCCCCTTTGAATGACACCAATACTTAAGCCAATTGTTGAAATTGATCATCTTGTCTTCATATTGTGGCATCATTCTTGGTGAGGGTAAGATGCTACT
Source organism: Protopterus annectens (assembly GCF_019279795.1). Lineage (NCBI taxonomy): Eukaryota > Metazoa > Chordata > Ceratodontiformes > Protopteridae > Protopterus > Protopterus annectens. The sequence continues at coordinate 1,036,265,526 of NC_056729.1, forward strand.
CAAGGTCAGGGTCATACCGGCCTGGGCTACATGCTCAGAGAGCTCCTCTATGTCTCTTTTCATGTAGTCCAGGGAGGTACATCTCAGGTCATTCACACCAGCATGGACAATGACTGAGTCATATTTGTACTTGCCTTGGAGTGACCTGAGTGCTTGTGTTATGTGGCGGATCCTAGCGCCCGACAGGCAGCTCGCCGTGACCTTCCCTTTTTCAGCCTGGTGAGCGGGACGTCACTGTGCCTGACGATAGAGTCACCTATTACAAGTGTATCAGGTGTGTTGTTTAGCCTTAAGGGCTGTGACTGTTCGGCACACTGGCTTTGTGAGCTATTTGTTGCACGTGTTTTGTTTTGGGGTAGCGGTTGCTTGGGTGTCTGCTTTGGAGGTCTCTGTTGCTTAGGCAGATTTTTATTTAGAGCCTCAGTATGTTTTGTGTGTGTATGTGTTTGGTTTGCTGTCGTGGTAGGTCTATGTGAGACTGGAATTGTAGTGAGTGTGGTTTCCTTCTCCTCCTGACTGGTTATGCCAGTACTGAGTTGAGAGAGCTTAGCCTCCAGTTTGGCTATATGTTTGCATCTCTCACATGTGTTGGAATTTGTTGGGAGGAGGAGAGGGTTGTCTGTGTACATGAGGCAGTTGTAACATTGCCTCAAGATTCCCAGATTCACCAGTTGGACCGGAGAGGAGATTGACAACTGACCTTTGGACATGCTAGAATAGTATTGGGAATTCCTTTATAATTGAAAAAGGGCCAATGGGGAACAAGGTACTCAAGGGGAGTTTGTGAGGGTGTAGTGCTTTTAATTTTTTAGTGCTGACTTATATAATTGCTTTAGTGAGCAAGTGCCAGGCTTTAGAGTAGGAATAGGGTGTTTATTATGAGAACTAGATCAGTTCATAGGAAAAAGTAAAGAGCAGACTTTGTGGAGCCGAGAATGGTTTAAACCCAATTAAAGGCTTTGCCCGATGCTGCACTATGCAAAATCACGAAAGCTGCGCTAAGCGGTTTTATACAGGAGGACTTGAAAGAGCTAGAAATTGGCCCAAAACGGCCAATAGACTACCAGATTCTTGTGCTGGGAACACTCCTCCAGGGATAGATAGGCTGCTCTAAGCTCCCCACTGCCACTGGTGAACAAAGAAGCCTCCCTTTATCCAAGAAAGGAAATGGGCAACACAGGAACTTTCCAAAAGTCCAGAATACAGCAAAGCCTGTATTTAGACTACTCTAGGTCAGGAAAGATGGGAAACAAGGATATTTTTTTTTTCTTTTTTGCAGCAAACAGCAGGAAAATGCAATAAATATGTAACACAGGCTAGCGCACTTGAGTGTGTAGCCTCAACAGGTAAATGCAACAAACAGGACAAACTTTAAAAGTGCAGGTGCAAAAACAACTTTAAACAGTTTAAAACAGTTCAAGAATGCAAAAATACTTGCAGTTTAGCTAGATCGGACAGTCGCCCAGGTAGTAGCAGGAAAACACTTTTATCAGGTTAGCAGTCGCTCTTTTAGCCTCTCTGCTGCTAGCACCACTCTGCAGGACCATGAGGAGCTTGGCTGAGTAGTAACAAGTGCAAAAAACGCACCAAAGCGGGTTTTATACAGGTGGACTTGAAAGAGCGAGAAATTGGCCCAAAATGGCCAATAGACTACCAGATTCTTGTGCTGGGAACACTCCTCCAGGGATAGATAGGCTGCTCTAAGCTCCCCACTGCCACTGGTGAACAAAGAAGCCTCCCTTTATCCAAGAAAGGAAATGGGCCACACAGGAACTTTCCAAAAGTTCAGAATACAGCAAAGCCTGTATTTGGACTGCTCTAGGTCAGGAAAGACGGGAAACAAGGATGATGTTTTTTTTTTTTCTTTTTTGCAACAAACTGCATGAAAATGCAATAAATATGTAACACAGGCTAGCGCACTTGAGTGTGTAGCCTCAACAGGTAAATGCAACAAACAGGACAAACTTTAAATTACAAGCGCAAAAGCGTGCTAAAGCTGTCTTTAAAGCAGGGGGTTAGAAACAGATAGGAAATGATCCAAAACGGCCAATAAGCTTCAAGTTACTGGGCTGGAACCACTCCTCAAGGGACAGATAGGCTGCTCAGAGCTCCCCACTCTCACTGGTGAACAAAGAAGCTTCCTCCTATCCAAATAAGGGTATGGGCAACACAGGAACTATGACACAGCCTAGAGATCAGCAATACCTGAAGACTGGACTATTCTAGTTCAGTAAAGGCGGGAAACAAGGATATATATATATATATATATTTTTTTAAGTAGCAATAATTAGGTACAGAAACACAGTAAATGCTTTAATTCGGCTAGCGCACTTGAGTGTGTAGCCTACCAGTTGCCCGTATCACTCCGCAGGACACCACTAGGAGCTGTGCAGAGTTGTATACAATAACAAACTTTTTAAATCACAGATTCGCTAAGAAAAAAAAAACTGGCGTTTTAAGCCAAATTAGTTAAGACAGCAAGAGAAGCAGAAAACTGATACTTAATCACTCCAAAGTCACTCTTTTGTCTCTCTGCTGCTGTAGACTCTGCAGAACACCTAGAAGGCACTTGCTGAGCGGAATACAAGCGTAAAAACTGTGCAAATGAGGTTTTTATAGCAGGGAAGTGAAAGAGATAGAAATTATCCCAAAATGGCCAATAAACTACTAACTTCTGGGCTGAAACCACTCCTCCAGGGACAGATAGGCTGCACAAATCTCCCCTATCTCACAGGTGAACAGAGAAACTTCCTTCTATCCAAGTAAGGTAATGGCAACACAGAACCTTGTAACACAGCCCTGGATTCAGCAATAACCTGAAAACTGGACTATACTAGTTCAGAAAGGTGGGAAACAAGTATATCATTTTTTTCAGAAAATAGAGCAAATACAATCAAAATTAGCCCAGAAAGGTCAATAAACTACCAACATCTGGGCTGAAACCACTCCTCCAGGGACAGATAGCCTGCTCAAAGCTCCCCTCTCTCACAGGTGAACAGAGAAACTTCAGAAAAAAAAAAAATTTTCAGATACTTTGCACTACTTTAAAGTGAAAGAAAAAAAATGAGTGCTAAGTATGTTACAGTCTCAAGACGATCTATTAAAACACACCAGGGTGTGATGTTCACTTCCTAAATTATGTTATGCGCTTAGTTCAATAAATAAAAAACGAACTATAAAATATGTGATACAAAATAATCAAATAGAAAATAGTAGGTAGTCCACAACTGAGTTAAAAATGGAATATCCTTTATTGAAACATACATACAAGTGATCCTAGCGGAGTATAATGAAAAGCATCAAAAACATTCCTTATATATAATCAGGTTATTTGGAGCAAGGGGAGTAGTTACAGAGGGTGGTTCTGTTAAGAGCAATAAAAGCATTAAAATCATTCATTTAACCAAGTCCCCCTTCCCCCTTAACACCATAGTGTAATCAGAGACTGTGCTAACTAAAACTGAAACTAGAAAGCTAGAGACAAATTACAATGTAAGACCAGTTTATTAACACTTTGTATAGACTAACCAAATAATCAAAACTTTATTAATTAAGAAAAATGACTGACTGACTAACAAAAGATCTACCAACAGACATCTACCAGAATAAATATTAATAAATAATACAACTTTTAACAAAGATCACTTTTGTATCAAATAAATACTTCATCAGGTTTCTGTGTCAAAAACAAATGATAATATGAATGAACAAGTGTATAGATATACAACTGAAAACCTAAGGAGGATGAAAAAACATAAAAATAATTGCTAAGCTGGAAACAGTGATAAATGTTAAAAATAAAGCACTAAGGCCATGGGGATCTGGTAAGTGTGGAATCTAATTAAGAAAACAGTTTGAGAGTGTAAGACTACTCAAGAGTAATTGCAACCTTTAAAACACAAAAAATACAGAACCCCCCCCCAGAAAAAAAATGGAAAAAAAAAAAAAACAAAGACTAGGCACATGCACATTGTGCACACTATTAGACTTTCACTGCCTAAAGGGAAAAAAAAATTAACAAAAGTGTTCAGTTTAAAATCTAAAGTAGCATTCCTCCCCACCTCCCCCTCACAACACACTTCCACAACATTTCTGCCTCTTTAGTTCCCTCCCACCCTATCCTCCACTTAAAAGTAAAGATTTTCCCAGTCCCAATTAAATACTACAAACCTAAACCTACTCACCGCCAGACACAACTATCAAAGTACAAACCAAAGATACTTATTCCTTTTCTCACTTACCTTTGCTTAGCCGGTGACATTCACCCTAATCCAGGACCAAACTTTTCTCCAACAAACCACCCTAGCACCAACAATAAATCCACCTGTAAATACCTCAGATTCCTCACCATCAATGCCCAAAATTTAAAAAATAAATGAACTCTCTTTCATGCCTGGCTCAGTCACAACTATCCTGACATTGTAGCCGTCTCAGAAACCTGGTTAAAACTTCATATAAGTGACTCCGAATTCCTTCCACCTGGATTTCAATCTCTTAGATCTGACCACTTAAGTAGGAGAGGTGGTGGTGTAGCATTAATCTACTCCAACCAGTTGTCCATTACTCCATATCCTAATCCCATCCCTTCTTTCAATAATGCTGAACTTGTAACTGGCCTATTAAAAATAAATAACCATAAAAGCATCAACTTCATTCCCTCTATATTCCTCCAGGTAACAACACCCTGGAAGACATCCTCTCCTGGACCTCCTCTAATATTAAGCTAGAAACCTACATATTGGGAGATGTAAATATTGATTGGAACAAAATCAGTAACCCTAATCCCACCATGTCAATCAATCTATTTAACTACACCCAGCCTACTAACTCCATTACTAGGCCTAACAAAACCAACCCCCCCCCTGGCTCCATACTAGACTGGATCCTAGTATCACATCCTAATAAAGTCATAAAAACTGGTGTCATTCCTGACCCATTAGTTAGCCACCTCCCAGCCTTCACCCATTGAGCTACCCTCACTTCCCCACACTCCCACCACTTCATTCATACTCGTAACCTCTCTAACTTTAAATCTACTACTTTTTCTGACTCACTTAAGCAAACTAACTGGAGCCCCCTAAAAACTCTTCCATTAGACGCAACCGTTGAATTTTTCAATTCAACATTCTTAAATGTCCTCAACTCCCTAGCTCCAATAAGAACAAAAAGAGTAAAAACTAAGACCGTCCCATGGCTTACCAAAGACACCAAAAATATTATGCTACAAAGAGATAAAACCTGGAAAACATACCTCCAATATAAACAACCTGAAATCTTACTTAAATATAAACAACTAAGAAACCTCACCAAAAAACAAGTCATTAGAGACAAAAAGTCTTACTACATCAAACTACAAGTAAATCATCCAAAAATCCCCAAACAATTTTGGAACTCAATTAATTCCCTCCTTAGTCCAGGTACTAAAAACAACCCCTGTCCCGACAGCAGCAAATCTGACCTTGAAATTGCCTCACTATTCAATTCCTTCTTCACCACTTCTATTGCTGAGCTGACCAAGACCTTTACCAACAATAACCCTCTACCCCACCACACTCAATCTTCCTCACCCTCTTCTCCCCTCCCCCTACCTTCGAGCTCAAACCCGTCTCCACCTACCTTATAAAGAAACTACTCTCAAAACTAAAGCCATGCTCTAATGCCCCCAACATTCCATCCTCCTTCTTAAAAATAGCCACCGATGGAATTGCTCTCCCTATCAGCATCCTGATCAATAGATCCCTACTTGAATCCTATGTACCCAAACTATGGTGCGCTGCCTATATTCTTCCACTTCACAAAGGTGGCAAAAACTGTAACGTCACAAATTTCCACCCCATAACCATCCTCTCCCCAATCTCCAAACTACCTTCAGCTCATGCCATTCCTTACCAAACACCAGCTACTCTCTCCTACCCAGCACGGCTTCCGCCCAGGACACAGTACCAACACTGTCCTTCTCTCCTTCTTACATAATCTTAATCTAGCTCATGACTCTGGTAAAATAGTATCCACAGTTCTGCTGGATTTATCTAAAGGTTTTGATACCATCTCCCATACCCACCTCCTAAATCATCTGTCTAATCTTAATCTCTACCACAAGACACTTTTCTGGTTCTCCAGCTATCTTTCAGACAGGTCTTAGGCTGTAAAATGGGGCCAAGGCACCGCCACTTTCTTTCCTACCCCCACTGGAGTACCCCAAAGATCCATACTTGGCCCAGTGCTATTCAACATCTTTATTAATGACTTTCACAAAGCCATACCCAATACCAAAATTGTGCAATATGCTGATGATTCTACTTTGATCTGCAGTGCCTCTAACCTAACATATCTCCAATTACTGACACAAACAGCCTTCTCAACCACCGAAAACTGGATGCTCCAAAATCACCTCTCACTAAATGCCAACAAATCTAAAATCCTTCTATTCTCTCCTTCAAATACTTCCCCTGTTGACAACAACTCACTTCAAATTACCAGCCAAAACAACTCCATTATAGAGGTTGTTCCCTCCGCCAAACTTCTTGCCGTCACCACTGATGAACACCTGAAATTTAACACTCACGTCCAGCTAAACATTAAGAAAACCCACATAAAACTTGCAATACTTTACAGAAACAGCTACTTCCTCTCTCCTGCCACCAGACTAACTCTTGGCATGACCTGTCTCCTTCCCTCTCTACTGTACAGCGCACCTCTGCTTACTAATTTATCCTCCACTCTCTCCTCCAAACTGGAAGTATGTTACAATAAAATCTCAAGATTTGCTACCAAAGCCAAATCCTCCTCCCATCATTGTACCTCCCTTCACTCATTAAATTGGCTTGAACTCCCCAACCAACTAGATTTTCTCCAAATCACCACAGCCCACAGATTACTGTTCCAACCTACTAAGTGCCCTGCTCTATCCAATATTCTACAACCATATACCCCCCCATAGAACCCTTAGATCTACCCACCACAACCTAATCACCGTCCACAAACCCAAGCGCCCAGCTGGTCAGCTTCTGCTATCCTTCTCCTTAGCTAAAAAATGGAATTCTCTCCCCTCTTCACTGAGGACCTGTGACATCCTTGAAAACTTTAAAACTCTACTTCATTCTTATCTTTATTCAAACAGGAAATGCAACTGTACTCTTCATCCCATACCTCTCAAGCTCTCCTCCACTTCTACTCCTGGCTAACCTTCACACCAAGCTAACCTCACTCACAAATGTAGATTGTATAAATAACTAAACTGTAATATGTTGCCACCATGCTATATGCCTGTCTTTCTCACCTAAAAAAATTTTTAATTATTTGTTTTCTTTTTCTGAATGCTAGCTGTTGTTTGTAATGCAAAGATTCTTTGTAATTAATTCATGTAACTAAACTTTTAGTTATGTACTCACCATAACTTCAGATGTTTGGGATCCATCTCGCCTACATTCTGAATGATGGGTTCGGAGCCGATCCCTCGGCTAGTCTCTTATTGGCTGAGCTTACTATATCCCAGGATGCACCACTACCAGTCCCCCAGATCTAGTTTGTCCGCATACATGCACACACGCATACCCTGCTTATATAACATCGTCAGATGAAACAAGATAAAAACAGTTGAACTCAAAACCGTTCAATCTCTTCTGATCTGCAAGGCAGGGGAAGGAGGGTGGTATCAGGAATGATGATGGATGGATCCAAACATCTGAAGTTATGGTGAGTACATAACTAAAAGATGTTATGTGATCTATCTCTAACATTCTGAATGATGGGACAGCGTCTAGCACCTGAATCCTGGGTGGCTCACTGGAAAACACTCCTGAGTACCGTGGAACTAAATGATGCTCGCCCTTTAGATGCCACATCCAATTTGTAGTGGAAATGAAAGTGTGGGTTGGACCAAGTAGCCGCAGCACAAATTTCGAAATAGCAAGCTTGGAATGAAAGGCTATAGAAGTAGCCATAGCTCTGGTAGAATGAGCTTTGATAGATGATGTAAGATGTTTATTCAAAGAAGAATAGGCCTGAGTTATGCAATCTCTGATCCATTTTGAGATTGTAGCTTTTGTGATGGTTTGGCCCAATTTATTATCTGAGAAGGACACAAACAACTGGTCTGACTTGGTTGCTGAGTCCTGTCTAAATAGAAGCGTAATTGCCTGTGAACATCCAATTTATGGAGAGTGTATTCTGCTTCATTAGAGAATTTTGGAAAGAAAACTGGTAGTTCTAGAGATTGTTGAAGACAGAAACTAGAGCAGACCTTTGGGACAAAGGATGGATTAGGCCTAAGTGATACTCTATCTTTGTGGAAAATCTGGTTTAATAGACAGGGCTTGAAGGACTCTTCTTGAAGTAATAGCCACTAAGAATGCCGCTTCCAAGACAGATATTTTAATTACCAAATCAAGATCCGCAGGATGAAAACTGGTGGTCTTAACAGACTCGCACCTTTAATGAATGTTTTGCATAGTCTGCTGCTCATCAAAGGAGGATCCGTGGATTCATGGAATTTAGAGATAGCAGCTAGCTGAACTTTAATAGTTGAGACAGAAGATCCCTGACTAAACAGGGATGTTAAGAATTTCAAAATCTCTGGGACAGGAGCAGTGATAGGGTCTAAGCCCTTGAGTTGAGCCCAGATAGCAAACCTCTTCCACTTACTGAGGTACAATTTGTTAGTGGTGGGTTTGTGGGCAAGATAAAATGTGAACAACTTCCGGTCTAGTGTGTGACTTCTAACTAAGGTTGGAAGTGGAGGAGCCAAGCTGTCAATTTCAGATTGAAGGGACTGATGCCAATGTCCCGACTGATGGATTAGCAAATCCGGATCAGGTCGAAGGTCCACGGATCGTCCACTGCATGCTTTTCAGGTAAGGAAACCATATCTGACGAGGCCAGTATGGGGCAATCAGAATCATTGAAGACCCTAGTTGAGAAGCTTTTGAATAACTTTGGGAAGGAGTGGAATTGGAGGAAAGGCATAAAAGCCCTGTTGGCCAAGGTTGTGCTAGAGCATCCATGGCTGGTACTTCCTGATGTGGAATCAAGGAGAAGAACCTTTGGCACTTGGTGTTTTGTGGAGTTGCAAATGCCCCCATCTCTTGAAAACCTGGGCTGCTACGTTTAGAGACCATTCGTGAGGAGAGAGAATTGTCCTGCTTAATTTGTCCGCCAATACATTTGACTTTCCGGGATGGGTCGCTACCAAGAAGCCTCTCATGGCCTCTGCAAAGGGGATACGATCTGGTCCTCCTTGTTTGTTCAGATACCAAACCACCGACATGTTGTCTGTGTGGATGGCGATGATGCCCTGAGGAAGAAACTTGTGTAAGGCCTGTAGATAGAAGTACAGCCCTCATCTCCAACACGCTGATGTGGAGAAGAGCTTCTCCGAAGCCAGGAGCTCCTGAACTAGCCTGCCCAGACAATGCCCCCACCCTATCTGGGAGGCATCTGTCAGGGTAACCACTGGAGGGAGAACAAAGGGTTTTCCTGATCCAAGTTGGATGTTTGAAGCCACCAGCGGGTCCCTTTGCATATTTCCGTAATCATGATGTGATGATTGAGGAAGATCCTGAAAGGACCATTGAGTTGACAAGAGCCACTGAAGAATCCTCATGTGTAACCTGCTAGAGGAAACCAAAAAGACAGTGGGCAGACATTGAGCCTAGAACCTGTAGGACCATCCTGGCTGGGGCTTTGGATCTCGAGATCAGAGCTTGAACTTGGCCCTGTAAAGTTCGGATCCTTTCGGCAGGAAGAAAGACGCATCAATCTTGAGTCTATCTCAGAGGGCAGCAAGACAGACTTTGACCAATTGAATGTAATCCCTAGGGAAACACCCAGGAGATGGTGGCTTTGAGGTTGTCCATTAGTAGATGCCTGGTGGTGGCAGTCAGGAGCCAGTCGCCTAGATAGGGGAAACACTTGGAATCCAAGACTCCTCAGGTGAGCCGTCACTACTGCCAAACACTTGGTGAACACCCTGGGGCTGTGGTGAGACCAAAGGGCAGAGCACAAAATTGGTAATGACTGACCAGGCTGAAGCAAGCAGATACCTTCTGGACGATGTATCGGTATGTGATAATAGCGTCCTTGAGGTCTATGGAGCACATCCAAACATCCTTCTCCAACAACGGAGAATGGATTGCAAAGTGACCATTCGAATTTGGATTTTTGGTTCAGTCTGCTGAGATCCAATATTGGTCTCAGGTCCCCTGTCTTTTAAAAGAACCTGGAGTAATTCCCTGATCCGATCTGGTCTGTGGGGACGATGACTCCTTTTCTAGCAGCTTTAAAGCGCTGCTATTTCCCTTGACTGGGTGGTGGGTCCGGGTGAGTATTTGAATGGGATGGTGTAACCTCGGCAATTATCCGAAGCACCCATCTGTCCTGAGTGATTGACTCCCAGGCTTTTAGCTGCTTAATGACACCGACTGGCTCGAGCAGCACAGCCGGGCAATCCTCGGGCAATCCCTGTGGGAGGCTGAAGAGCCACGAAGGACGGAATCTTCCTGCTGTTGGGGAGAAAAAATGCAGATTTTCGAACCTATGCTGTTGGGAGAAAAACTTGCATGATTTGAATTTCCCTCCTTTGGCCTTGGGGTAAGGCTGAAACCTCTTGCTCACAGCGGGTAAAGGTGTCTTTCACCTTGGGTCCAAACAATGAGGACCCATCAGACTTGAAGGCAGGAAATGAGCCTCATGGACGAGTTAGCAATTGGCGTAAGGGATAGCCAACTGAGAGCCAACCGACTGCTGGCTGCTCAGGTAGGTTACCCTCGAGAATCTGACAACTCCTTGGACAGATCCCTCCTGACCGGTAAAAATGTGCCAAAAAATTCCAGACCCTTAAGTAAAGGCCGGCTGAAGTCAGGTGGCGCTTTCTCCTCCTATCCATACTCCTAGACTCCTTATTAGCTGTTGTGTAGCAGATGCCACCACCATGGCATCTACAGCGGGAGCAGATAAAAATTTATTTGGACGAAGGGGACTGGTTCCCACCCAGTGGATGTTCCCCCCGCCCTTGACAATCCAAATCCAGAAGCGGTCGTCGAGGCGGAGGAGGGAGAGGCAGGAGGAGGCTGAGCCAAGAGCCTTGAGGAGAGCGATCCTTGATCAGCAGGGGGGGTTTGACTGCGCCTCGTTGTTTGTTTGAGGATCTCTCAGATGTCTGCAAATGAGACATCATCCGAGAGGACCCCTCAGCATCATCAGCATCATCCATATCCGTTGTGCGATGTAATAGACTGGGGACGTGCTTCCTCTTTTGCGATCGATCTCTTCCTTGGGGTTCCTCTGAAGACTCGAAAACCCCTCAGGAGGACCCCACTGGGGGTAACCTCAGGCCAGGGCCCTCGGGCTCCGCTGGACACGGACAGGGGAACTGCAACAGTCTCCCAAACAAATTTTTGAAACTGGGACTGGAAACAGTCTTTGGAGCACCTGTCTATATCAGAATCCGACATTTGGAGCCGACGGGCGTGACCCGCCTCCTCGCCCCCCCAGCCATCGGCCCGGCCGAGGAGAGTCGATTGGTGGCATCATCGCAGATCCGGTGCCCGGCCTCGGGTCTTTGGAAGGAGCCGGAGGCCTGCTCTGCCTAGTCTTTCTTGGCGGATCCCTCCGACGACTGGTCGAAGAACCGGCCCTTTTTGGCAGGAGCCGAGAGGATGCCAAGGCTTCTTCAAAAAGAAGGTTTAATTAAATCTTAAGAATTTATTTATTTTTCCTCTCCTTGGAGGACCCTTGAGGAAAAAAGCAATACCAAAGGATTCCTGCGCGTCCCAAAAGTGCTTTGCCCCTAGACAAGCAAAACATAGTAAAGTACAGACATCAACAAAAACCATTTCCACATTTTTTTTTTAAAACCCTCAGGGGGTTGAGACATGATGTTCAACAATTCTTTGACAGGAATTCAAACAACTATAGATTTGCGAGACCCTGAAAGGTTTACAAAGGACCGTCTGGGAAGGCCCTGGATACAACAATCTTCACAATCCACGACAGAAAAGTAGTTAATATCTATGTATTGTGGAGCTTTTCTCCCTGGGCCAGTGAAAATGGGCTCCCCAAGCCCAGTGGACCTCCCCGGTCATAAAACCGGAATAAATAAATAAAATAAATAAATAAATTTAATCTGGAGCCATCAAAAATTGTTAATGTATACATTAGCCACCTAAAGTATGTCCTTTATAACATTGTAAGTTAGTGCTAAAAGAAGTAAACAGTGTTTGATATTTGTTTTTAAACACAATACAAGCGAGTAATGTCAGCATTAATCAGTCCTATATCAATCTTTTACACAGTGGGACAGTTTTCTGATATCGAATATACTTTATAATAATTAAGCCCAGGTTTTTTAAAAGAGTTCAGTTTCAGCTGCCACAGTAGTTCACATTTTTCTAAAAGATTATTGCTGTCTCCTTCCAGTTTCAAAAGGTCCACATGGTCAATAATTTGAAATTTAAAGCCAGTGTGTCTTTTGTGTAGCTGCAGGTGTCAAACCAGTGTGTTATTCTTGCACTTAGCTCTAATTTCAGAAGGATGGCCAGAAATCCTTCATTTAAGTCTGTTGATAATTTTCCCCACATAAAATGCTTCACAACAAGGAGGAAGCAAGGATAGCAATGAAGAGGATGAAGAATGGAAAGGCTGTTGGTCAAGATGACATACCTGTGGAAGCTTGGAGGTGTTTAGAAGAAATGGCAGTGGAATTTTTAACCAGATTGTTTAATGAAATCTTGGAAAGTGAGAGGATGCCTGAGGAGTGGAGGAAAAAGTATTTTGGTACCGATTTTTAAGAATAAGGGTGATGTGCAGAGCTGTAGTAACTACAGAGGGATAAAATTGATCAGTCACAGCATGAAATTATGGGAAAAACTAGTAGAAGCTAGGTTAAGAAGGGTGGTGATGATTATTGATCAGCAGTATGGTTTCATGCCAGGAAAGAGCACTACAGATGCAATGTTTGCTCTGAGAGTGTTGATGGAGAAGTACAGAGAAGGTCAGAAGGAGTTGCATTGTGTCTTTGTGGACTTAGAGAAAGCATATGACAGGGTGCCTAGAGAGGAGTTGTGGTACTGTATGAGGAAGTCAGGAGTGTCAGAGAAGTATGTAAGAGTGGTACAGGATATGTACGAGGGTAGTGTGACAGCGGTGAGGTCTGCGGTGGGAGTGACAGATGCGTTTAAGGTGGAGGTGGGATTACATCAAGGATCAGCTCTGAGCCTTTCTTATTTTCAGTGGTGATGGACAGGTTGACAGACGAGATCAGACAGGAGTCCCCATGGACTATGATGTTTGCAGATGACATTGTGATATGTAGTGAGAGTAGGGAACAGGTTGAGGAGACCCTGGAGAGGTGGAGATATGCTCTAGAGAGGAGAGGAAGTAAGGTCATCAGGACGAAGATAGAATATATGTGTGTGAATGAGAGGGAGGATAGAGGAATGGTGAGGATGCAGGGAGTAGAGTTGGCAAAGGTGGATGAGTTTAAGTACTTGGGATCAACAGTTCAGAGTAATGGCGAGTGTGGAAGAGAGGTGAAGTAGAGAGTACAGGCAAGCTGGAGTGGGTGGAGAAGAGTGTTAGGAGTGACTTGTGACAGACGAGTACCAGTAAGAGTGAAAGGGAAGGTCTACAAGAGAGTAGTGAGACCAGCTATGTTATATGGGTTGGAGACAGTGGCATTGACAAAAAGGCAGGAGTCAGAGCTGGATGTGGCAGAGTTAAAGATGTTAAGATTTGCACTGGGTGTGACAAGGGTAGACAGGATTAGTAATAATTATATTAGAGGGTCAACCCAGGTTGGACGGTTTGGAGACAAAGGCAGAGAGGCGAGATTGCATTGGTTTAGACATGTGCTGAGGAGGGATGCTGGGTATATTGGGAAAAGGATGCTAAGGATGAAGCTACCAGGTAAGAGGAAAAGAGGAAGGCCTAAGATAAGGTTTACAGATGTGGTGAGAGAGGACATGCAGGTGGTTGATGTGACAGAGCAAGATGCAGAGGACAGGAAGAAATGGAAACAGATGATCCGCTGTGGCGACCCCTAATGGGAACAGCCGAAAGAAAAAGAAGAAGTCATTGCAGCTAGCCCTGTAAGCCACCTGCATTGAGTTACAGTCACATCCTGCATTGGTTTTAATCATTTTCTTTAAATAAGGGCAGAAAAACATGTCTCCCTCCTGCATGTGCTGACAAAAGACACAGTTGGCTCTACACTTATTGGTGACTGTATCCTGTGGTCTAGGCCTACCTTCAACCCAACTCCTGATGTTCCTGGCTTTCCTGTACACAAAGTAAGAAGCTTCTCCAAGGATGTCCATTAAATATGAGCATTCAGTAATTATGACCCAATTCTCTCTAATAACATTAACAATGCTGTAATAGTCAACAGCAAAAGTCAATATTCAACTGTCTTTAGATTTGTTGTCTATAGATTTCTTTAACACCCTCCTATAAGGCCTGTTAAGTGCCGATGCATTTGTACTTTTTTAGTTCAGTTATAGGTTCTAAAATGCTTCTTAACATATTGCTTTCACATTTCCTCCCAATAAATCATTTTCAATTTCATTTAGGTTGTTAAGAAAGGGTTCCCTTTTCGTGGTGATTCTAACCAACCTATAGGCTATAGCCCTGAGAATTAATGTTATATTTCGTCCTGGTGGGAAGGAGAGTCTTATTATGTAGCAAGAGGTTTACTCTGGTAGATTTTCTGTAAAGATCTGTGTCAATTTTACCTTGGTCCAAGTCTTTAGTAATATCCATATCTAAGAAAACTACCTAGTTGAGGCTGTGGGAAGAGGTGAAATGCAGGAAGCTGGTGGTTTGATTCATATAGCTGATAAAGTCTTCTAATTTAGTGATGTTTCCTTTCCACACAATAAAATATTGCCAATAAAACACAGATACACCATGATGTATCGCATGTATTCTCTGTTGTTACATAATCCTCTTCCCACTTCCCTAGGGCTATGTTGGCTAGGCTAGGGGCCATAGCTGCCCCCAGATTCCAGTTTCTCAGTTTTTGTATTATCTTTTGTTTAGTCTCTTCCCACACATATCATTAGCTGTCATAAAATAACCCATACTCCTAAGTACTTCATTTTATTGTGTTCCCATAAATTTCAGTACTGTTGAACCAATTCACATGTGCTTACACAGTTGACAGCTATAGCCTTTGTTTTGTCTTCATTAATTTTGTATCCTGAAAAGACTTGAAACTGTCTCAGAATGTTTTACAACACTGATGCCGCTCGTCTCTCTCTCTTTCTCTCTAGTATAGATGACAAACAGGTGGGGTAGTTTGTTTATATGCTGTATTACATAGACACACATCAGGATGGATAGCAGCATTACAAAATATAAATGAACTAATTAACTGGCAGACTACACATACATTCTTACATCTCAACAGCTTACTACAAAATGGCAGTCAGGCTCGCATTTTCTCAGTATTTATACAGTTGTGCAAGCCCCTAGAAAGCTTCTTAAAGCAGTACACACATACTGCTCTACAGCCTCAATGAAATGACATTGGAATAAGACATGCAATAATATAGACATTAGAAACAAACACAATGCTCATGTCCAAGCTGCTGTGTATCTATAACATGGTCTGGAAATGTGACCTGATCTAGTAATATAGTAATCAGAAATGGGTTTAGCAACAAGGACAGTCTTTGGTGAACAACTAGTATCAGAAATTTCTGGATTCATATCAGGAACAGGGGTATTTACTGGAACGTCTTCTGGAACTGGAATGCTGGATAACTCACTCCGAGATAAAGAGTCTTTCTCACAGGCTAGGTGCTGTGGTACAGGCTTGAATATCGGCATCAAATGTTTCCGATTCCACCTAAACTCTACTTCTTATGATTCCACAATGTACCATTTCGGCTCTGGACAAACACTTTTCACAACTCCAATCCGATCATAACCTTTGCATGTTTGCATTCTCACTGTCTGTCCTTCACGTAATGAATTGAGCGGTTTCCTGGAGCTATCATAATAAAACTTCTGGGCTAGGCATTTTTTTAACAGATGGGCTTTCACTGATCTGTTATTCTTAGCACTTGGAACCAATAAACTATTGCTGACTGGTAATGTGGCTCTGGTATGTCTCGATAGAAGTCTCTGGGCAGGTGAACCAAGACGTATATCACAGGGAATATTTCTGAGATTCAAGAGAGTTGGGAAAACATCACTATTATCTAATTTCGACTTCTCTAGCAACTGCTTCACAATTTGAACTGTATGTTCTGCCAAACCATTTGACTGCGGGTACTCAGGGCTACTTGTAATATGGATAAAGTCCCACTCTTCAGCAAATCTTTCGAATTGCTGGGTAGTAAACTGTGTGCCATTGTCAGAAATAACTTTGTGCAGACTACCATGGACTGCAAAATGACATTTCATTTTTGCAATGACAGTACTGGACACTAGGTTATGAAGAAGGTCAATATCAAACTAATTAGAATAAGAGTCTACTGACACCAAGTAATGTTAACCATTCTATTCGAAATGTCAGTGCTACTGTCGACCAAGATAATTCAGGGATCTGGTTTAGATGAAGTGGTTCCTTCTGTAGATGTGGCTTTGTACTGTTACATACAGAATAAGATGAAAGTACTATCTCAATGTCTTGTGACATAGAAGGCCAAAAAATTAGTCCTCTTGCCCTTCTTTTGGTAGAGTCAGTTCCTGGGTGGCCACGATGCAAAATAGCAATATACTCTCGTTGCAAGGACTTTGGAACAATTACTTTTGGACCTTTCATGACAATACCATTGTCATCTCTGTAAGGAAAATAAGGTTACACTTCTTGAGGTAAGCTAGATTGCTTTGACGGCCATTCTCGATTGATAAAGTGGTTGAGCTTCTGGAAAACAGGATCTGAGGCTGTGTGACTTCTAAGCTCATCAAGAAGTATGGAAGAAAAATTTCTCACTTCCATTACTTCAAACTCAACAACCAGATGAGCTACCTGATTTCATTCTGTTCACTGGTTTTTCTGGGTAATCTGGATAATACTTATCCAAAACAAAATACTTTAAATTTTTATTTTGGTAAAATACTTTTATCAGCAAGATAAAGAAGTTTGCCTTTTGTATAGACAAGATTGAAACTATACTTTTGCAATCTCAATATCATGCTTTGCAATCTGGCTGGAGCTGTAGGCATAGGCTTTCTCAAAATAGTGATTAGAGGTTGGTGATCAGTTTCAATCTGGATACGTCTACCATAAATATAAACACAATTGCCAAGAGTTATTTTACTGTCTGAGCATGCTGCATTTCAACTGGGGTTAAAGATCTGGATGCATAGGCAAAAGGTTGACCCTCTTGAAGGATGACTGCACCAAGACAAAATTTCGAAGCATCACAGGAAAGAGTAACTGGTTTGTGAACAACATAGTATCTGAGAGTTGGTGGACTGGCAATTCTCTGTTTCAGGGCATCAAATGCTCTTTGGAGCTGTTCCAAACCATAACCAGAATACATCCTTATGTGTCAGATCTCTAATCGGTGCTGCTAGTTGGCTCAAGTATGGAATGAACTTGTCTAGATAGTTAACCATGCCAAGAAAGCACTGAAGGGCTTGAACATTGTCTGGAGCTGGCATCTCAAGAATAGCTGTCTGCCTGGAAGGGTCTGGTCATAAGCCTGAACTGGTAAACAAATGACCAATATAACTTCTTGTGACGTAAACTTGCACAGCTGAGGATTCAGCTTAAGATTCACTTGACGTGCTCTTTCCAGAACTTTCTTGAAGTTTCTGTCATGCTCAGCTTCGCCATTACCTCTGACTAGAAGATCATCTACTATAATAGCACAGGGGTACCTAGAAAAAATTTGCTCCATTGCATGTTGAAAGACTTCACTGGCAGGGTTTATCCCAAATAGCATTCTCAAAAATCTGCACCTGCCATAAGGAGCACTGAATATAGTTAGCAACGAGGATTTCTTGTCAAGCAAAATTTGCCAAAATTAACTCTCTGCATCAAAGAAAGAAAAAACAGTGGCATTTGGCATCAGAGCTGCAACTTCTTCAACTGTACGCATTGGATGATGAGGTCTTTTCATTGCTTTGTTCAAATCTCATGGATCAATACATATTGTGATATCATCTGAGCTTTTCTTATGAGCTGCCACCATGGAAATACCCATTCAGTTGGTTCTGCAACTGGACAAATTCCACCTTGTTGCACCATTTTATTTAGCTTGACTTTGACTCTATTCTACATACCTATTGGAACTTTCCTGCCTGGCCAGACTACTGGGCTGACATCTGGGTCTAACTTCATGGAGTACACAACTGGAAGCTTGCCTAGTTTGTCTTCGAAAAGATCAGCACAGGTAGAAGAAAGATACTTGGTGAAATTAGAGCACTAGTCTTTTAAATTAACATGATGGACTTGTTTATTAAATGAAAGCAGTCCCATTTTCAAACAGTCTCAGAGGCCTAAAATTGACTGGACATGCCTTTTGACCAGATAAAAATAACAAGCCATAACTTCTCCCAGCAGAGCAACATGAAAGTACTGCTGAGCCTTCAGTTTGAATCTCTTCACCACCATAAGCAACAAGCTTCGCACACTTTGCCAAATCAAGCTTCTCATCAGCACATACTCAAGCAAATGTTTCTGCAGACATAACATTGCACTTTGAACCTGTGTCAACTTTGAGCTCTATGGGTATTGCATTTATCTGAACAGTACAAAAGACTTCATTCTTTGCCCATAAATCTACTGCATTGACTGTTTCATGAAGCACTGATACACCATCAACATAAAAAGTAGGGTTGCCGTTTTCTAATTGATCAACTTGTTTCTTTGAAGTTTCCCTTTTAATAAATGAATGTGTCCCTTTTGATTTACAAAACCTTTTGAAATGATTCCACTTACTGCATCTGTGACATTGCTGACTAAAAGCTAAACATTTTTCCCTTTTAGGCTCATGGCTTCCACCACAGTCCTGATAGTTGGAAATAAAACTAGGTGGGGGCCCATTCTTTGAGTTTGCTGACTCACTCTTATGCTTCACTGAGACTGTGCGTATTCCAGAAATTGCTAGAAAGCTACGGGGTTTCCCAATGAGTGTTGCAGGGTTTACAGTTGCTGCCATGTGATTGTGCCTGTTTCTTTTAACCATGTGCTGCATACTATCAACATTGGCCTTAGAAATTACTGGTAGCATGCATTTCTCATTTGAAAGCATATCTCTATATATGCTCTTCTGTAAGCTCATGTATCTGACAAATCTCAATGGCCTTATTCAAAGTTAAATCACTGTCACAAAGTAAAATCTTTCTCACAGCATCATCTTTAATACCACACACAGTCTGTCTTTTATCAACTCATCCCTTTTATCACTAAATATGCATGTTTTAGGCTTGTTTCTCAGATCAGTTATATATGCTACAAAAGTTTCCCCCAGGCTTTTGATCCCTTGTATAAAATAAGTGCCCGTCCACTGTAACATTCGTTTGGGATCACACATTTCTGTAAATTTACGTTTTAAGCTCTCGGGGTCCTCCCTTGACTCAGCCAGTACAACTATATGATGGTTTTCCCCCCTCTCCTGCAAAGACAGCAGGTGCATACACAACTGAACACTCCCTTTCTATGGCTTCTGAACCAGCTAAATTAAGCAGAATAAATGCCTTTGTACAGTCAGGTCATCTTTATCAGAAAATGCAGCCTATATGAAAATACTGTACTCTTGCAGTTGTTTGCATGGGAGGAGAGTTTTCCTCCTAGGAGCACAAGCAGGTGGGCAGAGGTAAGGGGTGGAGGTGTAAAGTCATTGTGAGTTCTTTCCATAAGGGGGTGGCTTACCACTTCTTGTTTTTGAAGTGGAGGAACTCCATTGCTTAGATCTCTGCATTCCCTGGGACTGCTGTCTGGGGGGTCTGCTTCCCCTAGGTCTTGTCTGAGCTGGCCTGGAGGGGGCCGGAAAGGACCAGTGCTTGGAGGAGCAATGCCTACTGAACCTCGGAGGCTGGACCTGTAAGAAGTCTTTAACTGTCTGCATAGATTTAGCTTTTTCTTCCATCTTTTTTAAGACCGCTTCTGCTTTGGTGCCAAACAAATTATCTTTGTTCAGTAGTGCGTCCAATAGTTTTGATTTGACATGGTCTGGCAATGTCTGTTCCTTAAGCCAAGCATGTCTTTTAAGTACAGAACCAGTGACTGCTGCCCTGCAGGATGCTTCTAGGGCATCAAAGTCACATTGCAAGGTGTGTTTAGTAACTTGGCTTGCAGAATGCATAAGCTCCTGTAATTCTGTATTTTCTGCACAAGCAGGAAAAGTAGATATTTTTTGTTTGAGGAGTTCCATGGTATGTTGCTGGTATTTCAGCATGTGGGACTGACAATTTAGTGCTCTAATGGCAAGAGTTGCAGAGGTGTATACGTTTTTACCCCATCTGTCTAAAGCTTGGGAATCCCTGTACGAGTGGTTGAGATTCTTAGCTGTGGTTGCTTTTATTCCTTTAGGTCCTTGGGAAATGACCTCTGAGTCAGCAGTAGGATTTTTGAAAAGGAATTTGTGAGAGTCAGGGACTCTGTAATACCAGTCAGGTTTCCTGGGAGCAGGAGGAAGGGTGTCAGGAGTCAAACTGGATCCCATAAAGACATCATCCACAACATCCAAGACAGGAGGAATGGCTAAAGGTCTGTGCTGTGGTAATCTAAGAATTCCCCGAGTCTCTTTTTGGACTGAGGATAGTCCTGACATTCCCACTGGAAATGCTCCCTTAAAGTATGTAGGGTTTCACCAAATTAAAAATCCTCTGGAGGAGAGGCAGAAGGAATGGATTCCTCTGCATCTGAATCCTCATAAGCAGATAGGGGTTGCATGTCTTCATATTCAGAAACCTCAGAGTCATTGTTCAAGTCTCTTTTTCTTTTAGAAGGGGTAGGCTGGCTTTCCCTAATAAGCATGATAAGGTCTTCTGCCATTTTAAGCATTTGAGATTGAGGCATGGGAGCAGGTGCCTGAGCTTGGGTCGTCGTTTTTTAAGGCGTAGTTCGTACCCTGGGCCTTAGAAACTCTGAAGTTTTAGAAAGAATTGAAGACGCGAAAAAAGTCGTCAGTTTGTGTCGAGTATCGGTAGTGCAATGAACTTCCTCGGAAGCCGGTGCCTGCTCAGCGGCTCCGGACCCATTCAAGGTAGAGACATCCGCAGGACCCTTAGTCAAAGAAGAGCCTCTTGGCATACCGGACTCCGAACGGGTCTCGGTAGCGGCCTGTGAATCCACAGAAGCGTGCATCAGGGGCTGCGAAAGCGCCTCACTGAGGACCGGCAAACTGACGAGTAGCTTAACGGAACAGTCATCGGGAGTTTTGAACCTGTGCGGTCTGTCTCTGTTTTTATCCTTATGATTTTTTGGAAGATCGGTAGTCGGATGGCTTACCGAAGCCATATCGGAATACGGTAGAGAGCGAAAATATTTAGCTACAAAAAGAGCCTGACGACGTATAGTCCTGGTGTTGAACAAAGCACAAAAGTGACAGCAAGGTACATTGTGGTCTGGGCTTAAACAGGTGACGCAGTAAGAATGGAAATCTCGGTGTGGTATTTGCTTTCCACAGGCGAGACAATTGTTAACTTTTTCTGACATTGGTTAGAGCAAGAAAAAAGGATCCCCAATGGGGTACTTAGCTTTAGAAGACTTCAACATAAATTCAGAAATGAAACTCAGGTAGCGGCCGACCAGCACTCATGCAAACTGCTTCTGCTTTGGGCTCCTCGGCAAGAAAGACTGATGTAATGGCGTCGGCTGCCTGATTTTATACCACTGACGACCTGATGTCAGTCCTGGAGCGACAGCAACCGATGCAGAAATACTAAGCCTCTGGTATTTGGGCTGACTGAGAGCTACCCCTGGCAGGATAACCCAAGTGTGATGACTGCAACAGTGAAACACGAAGAACATCAGCTGTCACAGCACTCTAGTTTTAAAATCAGAAGGCAATGGTTCATCTCCCAGGCCCTAGTTTGTAAATGTTTCATCTCCCAAGCCCCTGCTTACACTTGTCAAGGGTATCAGAACTTGTCAGAGATTTGGGATGCATAACTAGGCTTAAAAAGGCTCTTGTGGTTATTAACCTAGTAAACATCTATGAACCTATGAACCTTTGCACAGTCTAAGCTATCTTATACGTTAGCCCCCACTGGAACCTTAACACACATACTATATAGCTTAATGTCTTCAAAGTAAAAGTGGAGAGTGAAAATTCACTCTTAAAAAGCATGTCCATTACATGCAACATTTTTAGGACAGACAGCTCTGGTCTCTGTTTCAGGGGTATATTCTAGAACATTAGAAACAATGATGTAGTCCAGCAATGGGTTTTGTGAGTACAAGGTAAAGTCCTTGGATGGCCAGAGGATTCAAGCTAACCTCTTTTTTTATGGCAGCCACCAAGTCAGAGCTCTTCAAAGCATTATCCATGCCTTGCTGAACCATGCTATTAACAAGGAGAGCTACTCACGATGACAACCTGTGGGACCAGAATGACACTACAAGGATATGCCCAGACTTGGAGGGGGTGTCCTGGTGCCATTTGGTCTTCAAGCAGATAAGTTCCAAAATCCCCTCTATCTTGGCATAATCTTGTAGAAAGGTAGGAAAATCAATCTCCTAGTCTTCATCTAAGTCTGGAGTTGGAGATTCTCCTGGTGAATATAAGTGTTTCTTCTTCTTCTTCATGCACTTAGTCTTCTACGTGTGTCTCAAAGCGGGGCATCCAAAGAAGGAGAAGAACAAGATCCACACACTGTAAACACATCCTGTAAAGACTTCCCTGTTTACAATGTCCTGGAGAGAAGGGGGGGGCATGGATGGCAAGAACAGCATCATAAACAAGCCACTAGGCGAATGCCTGAATCATTAAGAGGGAGACCCATGTAGGTAGACTTTCAGCACGGGCATCAAAACTGGAAACAACCCCAAATCTGATGCCAAAGCAGCTAACTCCAAGGGGATCAACACTGGACACTGATGGATCTGAGGCTGAAGCCAAAAAGACTGGTCCTATCCCCAGGGTTAATGGGTACACCCTGCTCCTGATAGTTGAGGCAAACTCTGACATGCTGGTCAAGGCTGGTGCTTTAGGTTCATAGGTTCATAGATTGTACTAAGCTAACTGCCCTTGTGAGCCATTTTAAGCCTAGCCAATTAGCCCTTGTGAGACTCAAACCCTGCAGCTTGTGCTTGCAAGGCAAACACCTTAACCATTAGGCCACCCTCCCTGAAATGCCAACTCCAGAGATGGAATACTTGACTCCAAAGAAAATAGGGTTGAGGATGGCCCTGGCAGATCATGCCAAAATACTGACAAAAGCACCAGTTCTGAGGCTGCCCAGGTTGGAAAGAATGATGCTGATGGCAAAGGTAAAGTCAGCAGAGTCAAGTTTGATGGTACTGATTCCAGCTGGGCTGTCAGTGTTAATGTACACACCAAAGGATCAATAGCCAGCCTCAATGGAACTGGCGCTCTCAAAACTTCAGTGTGGAAAGATGAGGACCCAGATCTGAATATGAAGGCAGGGAAGATGCTGTCTAGAACCTAATACTCGGGGGGGGAAAGACCTGGAACCAAATCTGCTGAACACATCATGAGGCCTGCCACATTCGATTGTAGTCCAGCTGGACTGGAATAGACCTGTGAGATCTGACAGATGCCAAGGATATAGGATGGGGTTACAGAGCTCTAGCCTGGACAGTCAAGAAGAAGCACTTTGAGCTTGGAGTGGGAGAGGATCCTCAAGAGGGATACCCCTTCTGTGTGGTTTGTCTTGGGATGTAAACACTAACAAACAGCTCTTCATGATCAGACTTAGAAACCTCAACAGACTTGTGTTTCTTTTGCACAACATCCTTATCTACCTCTGACCTCCTCTTTCCTGGATCCTTGCAAAGCTACAAGTGAAGTTCTTGGGAATAAAATTAGTAGCAGGGGTAGGCCAGAGCTCTTCTAACTCAAAATGGTTCTTCCTTTTTTTGGGAGTAGAGTTTGAAAGCAGACAAAATATTACAGTCATCTGAAAAATCTTCTTCTAAACATTAACACACCTAATATGCTTACAATGATGTGGGAATTTTGTTCTGCACATATACTTCTTAAAAAACTAGGAGTCTTGTTTCTTATCCTTAACTGTGACATGGCAAACAGGAAGCAACAATACTTCAGCTACAAAACAGTGTTAGTGATCTAGCAGACAGCAACAGTGTCAGTGGCTCTACAAGTAGCATGCAAGCTTTTAGCGCTGGAAGATCAGAATACTGGGTTCAGTTCCCCCTCTGAGTGATTGGTTTCATTTTCAAATTGCTGACACTGCAGTGAAGTATTATGACTCACTGTTCTCCTGAGTGTGATGTCCTTCAGATGAGACATTAAAATGTGCTCCAATCTGCTTAATGGATGGTAGGTCAGAAGCATGTACAAGATCCCATAACACCTGGGATAACACCAGTGGCTCTACTTGACAGAGGCATTTGGAACTAAGGTTGGGTGGCACTATGCCAGGGTAATCCTATGGCTAGGCTTGTAAAGGCCCCTGGGCCATTAGCCTAGTACACACCTATGAACCTAAGAAGTACCCTGATGCCCTAGCCAAGTTTCCTGTAATAGTATAAATACTACCTCATGTCTCCCCTTTAACGAGGTAACAAGCTCAGTGGAACTAACCTGGTCAACAAAAGATAAACAAATAACGAATCTGGCAGCAACTCAAGAGTTGGAAGGGAGCCAAACTGATGCAGCTGTAGTTATATTTAAAAAAATACTCTATCCAGCAGCAAGAAAAAAGGACTGAATTGACCTACAGGCAGTCTAGAAAGTAGTGAATTACAAACCAGGACCTGAGAATCAAGAAACACCTAAAGGTCAGTGGTGCATGTGGTAAATGTGTAACATAATGGTCTGTGAAAACACTTTCCAAAAATACAAACACTGAAACAGTATCTGGGGCTTTTGAGTGCTGCAACCTGACAAAAATACATGGTTAAAGGTGTCGGGAGTGGGGTCCTCATGCACTTGGGAGTGGGAGGGTGGCATAATGGTTATGGTGTTTACCTTAAAAACACAAGGTGCATGGTTTGATTCTCACATGGGGTAATTGGCTAAGCTTAAAATGGCCCACAGGGGCAGTAAGTTTAGTACTAATGTAAACGCACCAAACCACACTCATCACATAGTCCCTCAAAACCTACACCACCAAAACACGCACATAGAAACACAAAACACACCTATATTCACAGAGGCTCTCAATAAAAATCTGCCCAAGCAACAGAGACCTCCAAAGCAGAAACACAAGCAACCTCCACCGCCCAACACAACCCAAATGACACACGGCCCACAAACTCAGTGTGCCACTCAACCACAGCCCATCATAAGGCATAACAACATACCCAACACTCTAGTCATAGGTGACTCTATAGTCAGGCACACTGATGTTCCACTCACCAGGCTAAACAAGGAGAAACTTACTGTCAGCTGCCTGTCAGGTGCCATGTTCCACCAGATAACACATGCACTCAGGTCACTCCACAACAAGTACAAATATGACTTTGTCATTGTCCATGTTGGTGTAAATGACCTGAGATGTACCTCTCTGGACTACATGAAAAGAGACATGGAGGAACTTTCCAATCTTGTAGCGCAGGCAGGTATGACCCTAGCCCTGAGTAGCATCCTGCCATCCTCCAGAATGATACCACAGTACAAGAACAAAATGATTGACTTCAACAATTAGCTAAGCTTCTGGTGTCATTCTAAAGGGATCCAGTATCTGTCTGCTTGGGATGACATTATCGACAGACCAAGATGCTTTGCCAGACATGGCCTGCACCTGTCGCCCTTGGGATTCCGGATACTAGCTAAGGTTCTTGCCACCCCTATAGTGCCTTTTTAGGCAAGGCTCAAATAACAAATTCTCCACCGTAACGGGTACAAGCAAGCAAAATCTGAGGGTAATGCTACTCAATGCTAGAAGTCTAAACCTCAAAATGCACTCACTTGAGGCACTCCTTAAAATGGAGAACATCGACATCTGTGCAGTGACAGAGACCCGGTTCAAGGCTCCAGAGAGCACCCCTGCATTACCAAGCTATAATTTATACCACACCTTTCAGCCACCTAACCTGGACCGAAACACTAAAGGTGGAGGCGTGTCCATATTAATTACGGATATCCACACCTCCAGGCTAGTTGCTCAGCATAATGCATCCAAGATTATCCAAGTGCAACTAACTCTAAGCAAGACCACAATCCAAATTGTAGCTTACTACAGATCCCCCACCATGCCCCAGGATTCCCACTTCTCATTTCTTGATACACTGGAAAATATTAGGGTACAAACTAATACCCTAATAATGGGCAATTTCAACTTCCCCACCATTAACTGGGAAAACTACTCGTGTACCAACTCTTTTGCTCAATATTTTCTGGAATTCATAAATTCCAACGCCTTGGATCAACTTATCCACACCCTCACCAGGGGCAGCAATATCCTAGACCTGGTCATTACCAACATGGGCAACCGGTGTTCCACACCAGAGGTCAATTTCTCATTGGTCAGATCTGAGCACAAGCTAATCACCCTAGACATCCACATCCCACCCCCACCTACTATTAGGGAAACCACAGTAAAAAATTTCTCCAAAGCCAACTTCACATTCTTAAGACTGAAGTGGCAAACTTCATGACACCCATGCAGACGGACAATAGAGGTACGACTGCTGAATCCTACACAAATGCACTTTATATGCACTTACACAAGTACATGCATCATGCTATCCCTAACAGAACCAAGATGCTATCCTCCAGAAAAAGGAAGCCAATCTGGTGGTCCTCTGCCATAAACAAACTCTACAACAGAAGAAAGAAACTGCTGCAAAAAAGAGTAAAATCCCATAATTGGAAGAACTCCTTGGTCAGCCTCAAGTAAGAAGCTGAGATCCCTCATAAAATCCTCCAAAGCTAGTTATGAAAACAAAATTGCCACTGTTTATAAAGACAACCACAAAGCATTCTATAGCTATGTCAAGAATCTCAATGGCAACACTCAGATCTGCTCTGAGTTACAGCACAATGGCACTAACTATACAGAACCAACTGATATTGCCAACATCCTGGCAGATAGGTTCAGTGCTAACTTTACCCCCCCTCCCCCTAAAGGGCCCATCTCTATACCAGAAGAATGCAAAGTTCCTGTAATCACGGCTGCATAGGTAAAAACCACACTCTCCAAAGCCAAGAACACAGCATCCATGGGACCTGACAACATCCCAGGCCACGTTCTACACAAACTACAGAATGAACTGGCACCCCACCTAAGTACCATGTTCAATCATAGCCTTACCTCAGGCTTTGTGCCCACTGAATGGTGCAAAGTGATGGTTATCCCACTCCACAAAGTGGGATCCACCACGGACCCCGGGAACTACATGGAACGTATCATCATGGAACTTATAAACAAAGACATTGGTAATCTCCAAACTGTGAACCCCACCCAGTTTGGTTTTTTAAAAGGCAGATCATGTCTCCTAAACCTGATAGACTTCTTTGAAGCAGATACCAAAGCCGTAGATGAGGGTAAGGTGGTTAACACAGCCTATCTAGATCTTGCCAAGGCTTTTGACACCATCACCCGCTGTGGAATTATAGATAAACTCACTAAACTAGGTATAAATCCCTATGTCACAAGATGGGTTGCCAACTGGCTCACTGACAGAACCCACACTGTGAAAGTAGCAGACTCCAAATCCGACTTCAGACCAGTGATAGGTGGAGTGTCATAGGGTTCAGTCCTGGGTCCTCTCCTGCTTGATATCTACTTCTCTGAAGTACAGGCAAACATAGAAGGTCTTTGGCTAATGACTTTCACAGATGACTGCAAACTAGGAGCCATAATCGAAACTCTTAACAATGTGGACATCCTACAAAAGGGCCTCACTGAGACAGATGCCTGGTGTCAAAGCCATGGCCTCAAGCTCAATGCCAAAAAGTGCATTGTCATCCCTTTTGGTAAAAACTCTGTACCCATGAACTACCACATAGGCGGTAGTCTACTTAACACCGAAGTGTGATAAGAGACCTTGGGACACAGGTAGACAGTATTCTCTCCTTTGATAATCACATCACCACAGTAGTCAGGAAATCCTTCTACATGGCACACCTCATCACAACAAGTTTCTCATTCAGGAAAAAAGAGGTCATTGTTCCCCTCTACTCATCACTCATTAGTCCCATTATAGAGTGCAATGCCCCTTTTGGTATGTACCTCACAAGACATCTACAACAACTGGAAAGGCTGCAGAAATACCTCACAAAGAGGATTACCAGCCTTAAACAGATGCCCTATGCAGACCGTCTCAAAAAACTCCAACTTTACGTCACATATCACCTACTCAGAGGCGATCTCTGCCTAACATACAAAGCTATAGCAAACCCAGAGCTGTTGGACATGCTCCACTTAAAGAAATCCCAATCCCTCCGAGCTACACGCTCTAGGGACCTAAATCTTGTCACCACAATAAACAGAACATGCTGGAGGGACAGATTCCTGTTCCAGAGACTTCCCATACTCTGGAACAAACTACCTATCTATATCAAACAAAGCTCCTCATTAGCACTCTTCAAGAAAAATCTTGATGGTTGCATGGGAAATAGGAAATTCACCCCGGGGATCACTTCTGTGGCTCTGCTCGACAGGGGCACAGGTAAATAATGTTCTTGGGTGGTGAAAGCCAGGGTAGCCTTTTGGCTAGGCTTATAAAGGCCCTAGGGCCAATAGCCTAGTACCTACCTATGAACCTAAGGATTAAGAAATAAAAAAGGGAAGAGCTAAGGTAGCCTGGGAAAGCTTTAGGTGTGAGGCTGAATAAGTCCTGTTAGACTTAGTCTTAATGTCAATAGAGATGAAACTCCCAACTACTGCAGCTATAGCATTCTTGGATACAGATCACTGTGAGATACATTTTCTCAAACAGGCATTATGTCTGACTTTAAAAGTGACCATAAACCTATCTACAGTATATACAGCCACTAAAAGCATAGTCTATAACACTATACCAAACAAGTCGTAATTCACCATTGATACTTTCAAGTACCACCTCTTTAAATTAAACTGGATCTCATCAGGACTTCAGAGCTTGATGATGCATCTCAAATGCTTCAGCATCAATTTCTTAACTCATTACAATCAAGTGATGCCTCCAGGTGTTTCTCGAGTTACAGCCTACTAATACTTCTAGGCATCAAATATTGCTTATTCATTTTTGCATTAAAAGTTCTAAAACCATGCCACACGCAAAGTACTAGACTTCATCTTAAAGCTTACAGTATGGTAAACACAATGGTATCGATACTGACCTCTGTTTAGTCCAGGTAAACAGATTTTAGTTGTTATACATATAATATTTATTTTACATTGTCATAAATTTCATGCTTTTCTAAATATATCAACAACCAAGTAGCACAGACAGAACTGCTTAGCCTTATATGAAAGCTCTCAGCTGGATAAACAAAATGCAGCTGAACGTATGTGTGTAACTTGAATTGTTGCGGAGAAACTATAAGTTGTTTACAAAATATTACAAATGTAATAGTTATAGTAAGTCCAACAACAGCACCACGTATGAGGCGACCAGGCTCACTTGAATTATCCAGAATACTCAGAGTGTATAAAAGCAAAGATCTTTTATTCACACAAATCCAACTGGTTAGCGCTTTCACGTACTGCTTCCTCAGACCTTAAAAATTCAAATGTTACAGTTGCACGCTTTAAATACTGCAACAGTCAAGGGCGAGCCCTTCACTTAGCCATTTAAAGGGAAAAAACTTCATTTTCTACCTGCTGCCAGATAACACAATATAAAACAAAAATATACATACTTTATCCCTGAACACTGACACTAAAAACTGTCATTATAACAGATATAACAATACATAATCAAAACCTTAAATGAAACACTACACATGTTGTCAAGAAGCATACATTCAAAATTAAAACTAAAACTATTCTACCTAAAACATTCAGAGTGAATCAGCTCACATATTAGCCATTCTACCTATATATAAAAAATAAATGTAAAATTTCAGAGCAATCAAAGGATATATACATCTTACACAACAATTTCTAGACAGAACATAAATGTACATATTTCACTATCCATAAATGTCATGGAGTCAAAAGGGAGACATGGGCACAAACTCAATAGATCTCATCCTATCTAAAAACCAAAGCTGCGTTCATTTCCAACCTCACTTCTGCATTAAGGCATTATTGTGTTGCCCTGATCACATATAATATCACAAATCTATATATATGACAAAGGTGAAAAAGGCTAAACACCCCCTCAGTGTATTTATAAAGGCTAATGTGAAACAACCAAACTCCTATATCTCAAAATAGGTTTGATAGAGGCTCTTTCATTAAGGCATAGCCTTTATCAGCTCTCAGCTGTGGCCACTGTAATTTTTGCGAATATGTTATGACTACTGACAGGTTCACACATCCAGACACTGGACAGATGCATAGGTTCAGGGTGTCAGCTAATTGCAATAGTTTGCATGTAGTATACTTGGCAGTGTGCCAAGGTTGCCTCCTCATTCTATGTCGGTAAGACAGATAGATTGTTCCGGCATAGGATGAGGGAGCATTTATATGCCATTAGGGTTAAGTACATGCAAAATGCATTAGCAAAACATGTTCTAGCGTTTGGGCAAGAACATCACTTTAAATTTATGGTTGTAGACTATGTGCAGCCCATAATTAGGGAGGGTAACATCAGAAACAATACGGAGAGAAAAGAAACCAATTGAATAGTAAGGCTGAGAGCTGATAAAGGCCATGGCCTTAATGAGAGAGCCTCTATCAAACCTATTTTGAGATCTAGGAGTTTGGTTGTTTTACATTAGCCTTATAAATACACCGAGGGAGTGTCTAGCCTTTTTGTTTGATTTGTAATAGTTATTGTGTTTACTGTGACTTATAGGTTCATAGGTTGTTACTAGGTTAATGACCACTAGGGCCGTTACAAGCCTAGCTGCATGCACCCCAAACCATTTGGGTCCCAAGTATCACAGGCATCTATGCGGGGTGGGGTGGGGTGACATGTTAGTAGGGAGGCAACTAAGGATTTCTGGGGGGGTGTTAGGATAATATGTTTCTTATTGCCGGTCTCTATTCATAAGGGACATGGGGGCTAGACCGGGGGTAAATTTATGATTTCTTATCCAGTTGTCAGAGTTTTGTTTGAATGGATAAACTCTTTTGTACATGGATGGGGAGCCTATTTCATAGTGCAGGGATCCTTTGGGACACATATCGGTCTCTCCAGCATGTTCTGTTTATGTCACAAGTGGAGTTTAGATCCCTGGATCGGTTGTTTTGGGCGCTGTTTGTTTTGTTGATGTTCAACAGATTCATCATGGCTGGGTCTGAGGAAGCCCAGTAAACCAGGCAAAGATCCCTCTCAGTACGAGACTGAATACAGTGACAGCAGTTTTAGGCAATCATGCCCTGAATTCTCCTGGTGAGAAACCTTTCTGGGTGTTTCAGCTGTTGCAAGTTTCTGGTTAGATATATACAAAAGGGGGCAATGTAATGAATAACAGGTCTGGTAAGGGCCGAGTGAAGTGGTACTATAGCTTCCTTGGACCTGGATTCCATACCCTTACCAATAACTCGGGTTACATAGAATAATTTTCTTACTATCTTAGCTACGTGTTGTTCGTTGGCCAGACTGCTGACTGCATATGTTCCCAAATCCCTTACTACTGGTTCAAATCTTTGGGGTGTTGTATTGATAGAGCAATTAACGTGGGTTGACAATTACCCATAGGGTATTATATTGCATTTTTTCTGGCACTGAGTTTTGCATCATGGCTTTGGCAGCAGTCATTTGTTTGTGTTAAATCCTCTTGCAAGATGTTGATGCCTAGCGGGAATACTATAAAAACTTCCAGTTTACAGTCATCTACAAACTTGGTGAGCCAGAGGTCTTGAACATTAGCCTTGATTTCCAATAAGTACATGCCAAACAAGAGTAAGCCCAGTTTTGAGCCCTGGGGTACTCTGATGGTGACATATCTCTTGGTGGAGGTGGTCTTGCTGATCCCGGCTTCTTGGGTCCTGTCCATGAGCCAGCTGATACTTCAGTGGGTTAAGTAGGGATTGGTGCCTAACTCAAGAGAGTTTGTTAACAATGCCTGAATGGGATATTTTATCAAACGCCTTGGCTACGTCAAGATATGCACTGTTTATCCTCATCCATTGCCTTGGTGACCCTCTTAAAGAAGTCTACCAGGTTAAGTAGGCATGACCTTCCCTTATCAAAGCCAAATTGAGATGGGTCCAGTACCTGTAAGTTGCCAATGTCCTTGCTTATAATTTCCCTGACAATTCCATGGCTTTGCATATTAGGCATGTTAGACTGTTGGGTCCATAGTTTACTGGATAAGCTGATGGTCTACTCTTCTAGAGGGGCATGACTGTTGCAGCCCTCCATTCACGTGGTACATAGCCTGATTCAAGGATGTAGATGAAGATTGACTCAAGTGGTCCTGAGCAGAGGTCATGTCTTAAAATCCAGTTTAAGACATAATACCTAAAGAATAGTGACTTCTATGGCTTCAGAGATATGAACATTTGTTTGAAATGTGAGGACATACTTTTAGGCTTTGCCCATTGGAAGCTAAAGAGAAAACATCCAGAGCTCCATTGGAGGGAATGAATTAAATCTGGTAAACTCACTGCTCCAATATGGCAAAAACTGTATAAATCCAATGAGCTCCCTGGTTAACCAGGGGTATAAAAATTCTCATGGCACAAAGGGGCTAAGCATGGAAAAGATTCAGTAGTACAGACAAAAGCTACATACAGAGTACTTTTAAAAAGCAAAAAGTCTCTCCAAGACTCATGAAGGTATATTTTGTCAACAACAAAACCACAACATAAACTAATCCAAAACCTTTAAAAGCACCATCTCCACTCTACTTAATCCAGGCAAAAAGCCCTACCATTCCCTCAGCCAAACCATTCAGATCATAACACGGTATGTGAATTAAAACAATTACTTAAAAACATCACACAATCAGTTTCATCACCCTCACAAAATACATAAAAACTCTATGGTTTCATCAAGCTGTAGTCAAATACTCATATTCTACTTCACTTCAACAAGACCTCATTAAAAAGTACAGCTGCATAAGTCCTACTTACCTGTAACAGCAAATGTTCTAAGTTCACACTGCCTCAGTGACGTATGGGTTCTGTGCCTGCACAAACCCACACTGGCAGCTTTTAAGAGCTCAGAATTCCCTCCTCTGGTTCCCTGCAATAGGGGATTGGCTAAGTCCCTTCCCCAGGGGAAGCCTAACCCCTGTCACAGGAAGTCAGTTGTTCAGGCTTTTAGTGCTAAGTCGGAAGACCAAGAAAGACTAGAAACAAGATTTGCCTGAAACCAATCAATTAACAGCCAAAAAATGCAAACACAAATAACCAAAAACAATCAATAACACAATGAGGTTGGATACTATTGAACTATATATAAAATATGGTATGGTGGGAGAAATTCTAATCTCTACTGTTACAGGTAAGTAGGACTTAATGCAACTGTACTATGTTCATCATTCACACTGCCTCAGTGGCATACTGGTAAATTTCCAAAGCTTATCCTACTTGGGAGGAAGAAGTATAAGAATCTAGGGGCCCCTGGAGAATGGTCCTCATAAAGTCTGCTCTGGAACTTGAGAAAGAATCCAGTTTGTAGTGCTTTATAAATGTATGAACAGAGGTCCAAGTCATTTAATCTACAATGATTCTAGAGTCCACTCCTTTTCAAAATACTCCAAAAGGACTTGGGGGGGGGCGCCTTAACCTTGCCTAGAATCAGTATACCATGGTGAGAG
This sequence comes from Protopterus annectens, assembly GCF_019279795.1. Lineage (NCBI taxonomy): Eukaryota > Metazoa > Chordata > Ceratodontiformes > Protopteridae > Protopterus > Protopterus annectens. The sequence continues at coordinate 1,036,299,440 of NC_056729.1, forward strand.
TAACAAAATACAACAGCAGAGTACAAACAGCTAGCAATCGTTTGAGCAGAGATAGGTTGACCCTTCATAGGCCCATAAACAACTGTTCAGCTTTTCTGAAGGGTTTAGTTCTGCCAAGGTACTATCTGAGCTCCCTGTGCACATTTAAGACATGCAGAATCTTCTCTCCCTTGTTTTTAGGCTCTGGAAGAAAACTGGGAGATTGATGGTTTGATTTAGGATAAACTCAGAAACAACTTTTGGTATGAAAGATGGATTAGTGCATAAAACAACCCTGTCCTCATGGAAATTCAGATAAGAGCGGGCGATCATGAGAGCGTGAAGTTCAGACACTCCTCTTGCAGATGTCAGAGTAACAATCAAACGTTTTACAAGTGATGAACCTTAAATCAGCCTTAAAGGCCAGTTCAAAAGGAAACAAAATCAATGAATTTGCTTTCTGAGGGGGGGGGGGGGTCTCAAGTGCAACACTCCTTTCATAAACTGTTTGATTACAAAAAGAGGGGGATCCATGGGCAGAACAGCTGAGATGGCGGCAAGATCCAGTTTGATAGATTCACAGGTTCATAGGTGTTTATTGGCTAATGATCACAAGGGCCTTTTTAAGCCTAGCCATGCATCCCAAACCTCTGACAAGTTCTGGTACCACTGATAAGTGTAAACAGAGGTTTGGAAGATGAAACATTTACAAGCAGGGGCCTGGGAGATGAACCATTTACACGTTGCCTGTGTCTATTAGAGACACAGGTGCCAAGCCAGGGATGCATTTCCTGTTCCCCATCCAATTGTCCAAGTTACACTTGAATTGGGTTAGGGAGAAACTCTGCTTCACTTGGATGGGGAGCCTGTTCCAGAGATGGGGTAGTATCTGGGATACATACCTGTCTCTCCAGCAGGTCCTATTTATACCACAGGCAAGGTTTAAGTCTTTAGAATGGGTAATTCTAGTGCTGTTTGTTTTGTGGATATGCAGGAGGTCCATCAGAATGGGGTCTGACAATGCCCTGGTTACCAGGCATAGATCACCCCTCAGCAGCCTGTAGGAGACAAAATACAGGGATAGGGCCTTGAGGCGGTCTGCATAGGACATTTTAGTTATGCCCTGTATTCTTTTAGTGAGGAACCTCTGTGGACATTCTTGGATATGTCTGGTTAGGTACATACCAAAGGGGGCCATTGTGCGCAATGATAGGTCTAATGAATGCAGAACACCGTGGAACAATGACTTCCTTGGACCTAGATGCCATACCTTTGTTTATAAGTTGTGCAACATAGAATGATTTCCCCACTACTGGGTCAACTCTAAGGTGTGTGTTGTCAATATGATAGTTACCACAGGTTGATGACTTCCTGAAGGCTACTGTTATGCATTTCTTGGCATTTAGTTTTAGTTTATGGCTCTGACACCAGTTGTTTGCCTGCATCAGCCCTTCCTGGAGAACATTTGTGTCAGTGTGAGATTCAGTGACAGCTCCTAATTTGCAATTATCTGTAAATTTAGTCAACCAGGGAGCAATGACATTGGCCTTGACTTCAGAGAAGTAAATGCCAAAAAGGAGCACTCCAAAGACCAATCCCCGAGAGACTCCACTTGTGAATGGCCTCTTTCTAGAGGTGGACTCCCCAGTTTTAACTTCCTGGGTCCTGTCTGTGAGCCAGTTGGCTATGCATCGGGTGATATACAGATTTGTACCTAACCTCTTGAGTTTGTCAACCATGCCCGAGTAGGGTATTGTGTCAAATGTCTTGGACACACCAAGGTGGGCAGTGTGAACCATTCTGCCCTCATCCACTGCTTTGCTGACCTTCTCACAGTAGTCCACCAGGTTAAGTAAGCATGACCTGCCCATGATGAAACCAAACTGGGTTAGGCCCAGTGTCTAGAGGTTTACTATATCATTATTGATCATTTCCATAATAATTCTTTCCATGGCTTTGCATATAAGACTAGTGAGACCTATGGGGCTGTATTTTCCAGGGTCTGTAGATGGCCCACCCATAGACAGAGGGATGATTGTTGGTGTTCTTCATTCATGGGGCACAAAGCCTGTTTGGAGGCTACAGTTAAATAACAATTCCAGACTGCCTGATAGGTCATGTTTCATGCAATTTAGAAGGCATCTTGGGATATTGTCTGGGGCCACTGATGCAGTATTATTGGCCTTAGAGAGAGCCTTAAGGACCTGTTCCCTGTTGATAGCAGGGGAAGTTATATTTGATGGTATTTTCTGAGGGAATGTTGAGGGAGAGAGATAGAGGTAAAGTTGGAGCTGAATATGTCTGCCAGTAGCTTTGCTATACCTTCTGGCTGTTCCCTTTTTTAATTTCTCCAAGTCTTTTGGGTTTCTAAAACCATGATGGGAATGGACCCCATTTCTAAGTCAAAGTACGATTAAAGTTCATGAAATTAGTATTGTTTCAATCCTTGATGTTAGCCACAAGTGATTTTTGCAGTACCCACAATGTGCCCAGTAATGATTCCTTCTGCAATTTGTATGGAGTTACATGTATTGGTAACATATCCAAATATGACTGTAAATTATTTTTAATAAGACCTGTTGCTCCTACTACTACTACTGGAAATGTCTGGGTATCCTTCTTCCACATTGCCCTCATTTCCACCTGTAAATCCTGGTATTTTATGACTTTGTGCCCCTCTGTATGTAAGACACGGTAGTCATTGGGTGTAGCAATTTCCATAATCAATGCTACTTTTATCTTCTTTTCATGGAATGGTATGCCTGGTATCCTTGCATCTATTTTTGAACTGCTGGCAGTGGGTGATCCCATGTGAAATAGACTTCATCATTTTTTATGATGCTTTATGGCTCATGTTTACAATGTTTTTCAGCCACTTCAATACCATAATGTTTGTACAATGCCCAATGCAACAGACTTGGTACATTCTTATGCCTTTCAGTATACAATCTTTCTGACATTAGTACCATTAGTATATCACAACCAGTTACAAGGTGTGCAACTGTTTCCAATTTTGTTTTACAAAATCTACATTTGTCTGTTTCTCCCAGATATTCAATGGACTTTGTAAACCAACGTGTACGTAGCCCACTATCTTGGGCCACCAATATTAACTTTTCATCTTTTGGTTTGAATTTGCTTCTCCTTAACCATTCCTGCATTAAATCCTGATCAACATGAGGTTCTTCTAGGAGTTTTGTATACTTACAGCTATACTTATGCATTTTCCACATTTCTTGCCTTCTCATCTGATCCTTCACCTTATATTCTTTTTTTTGTTTTTTGGCACATTTAGTTGCTGCCTGAGTTTTATCTACTTCCGGTTTGATTTCCATTTCCGCTTGATGCCGATATACTTCTACTAGACTAAGAAGGGAAGTCATCTTAGATTTACTCTTTTCATATTTCAAAATATTCACTATATTTGGGTCTTGTGAGGTCAGCAGATGTGTATGCAGTCCCACGATTGCAGATCTAAATATGTAATCAGTTTCAAGTAGGCCCATACCTCCTTCAGAACTGTGAATATATAATCTTGTTTTGCACTGATTTTATAAATCATGTGATGAGCATGAAACATCCTTCTTGTTCTCCTGTCTAATCTATCCAACACCTTTTGGGGCCAGTCAGTCACTCCAAAACTGTAAGTTAGGACAGGAAGTACAAATTGGTTTATAGCTTGAATTTTGTTCCTAGATGTCAATGCTGTTTTTAGGATTAATTTAAGTCTTCTAAAATATTCCATATTAAGGTTTATCCGGATTTGTTCATGTTTTATTGTTGATCCTTCATCAATTCACAAATATTTATAAACTCTCTTACTCAAGTTCTTTTATATCACATTACTGCCCCAAACTGATGTTTTCTTGGTGCTGCAGCTTTTCTGCTTTAAAGGTGGCTTTTGCACATTTATCAAGACCAAATCACATTCTTATATCATCCTGAAAAAGTTGTGATTGCTTGCAGTTGTGCTTTCAGTTCCTCATCTGATGAGCTATACATTTTTAAATCATCGACAAATGGAAGATAAGTCTTTCCACTTTGTTGTTTTCTGGGAGCCAAATTATAGGCATGGCCTAATCTATTACGCAGACAGCTTAATGGGTTAAGGGCAAGGAAAAGAGCAACGGTGACAGAGAGTCACCCTGGAATATCCCCCTTTGGATTTTTATCCCTGGAATAATAATTTGTCTTTATCATGGCTTAACTGCAAGTGGATTACCACTGTTTCATGGTCTCTGTGATGAAGTTTATCAGTGTCGGGTGTTATCTTATACATTTTTGAGCATTCTTTTAGCCATGAATGTGTGATAATGTCAAATGCCTTTTTTTAGTCAATCCATGCTATACTTAGATTCTTCCCCTTTTTACAGTTCTCCACTATGACTTTATTTAACAACAAATGATCCTTTGTTCCATATGATTTTCTTGTATTGCCCTTTGCTCTATTGACATAATTGAGTTTTCTTCTAAATGACTATAAACTCTGTCGGCATCAATTCCAGTGTATAGGTTACACATCGTCGGAAGGCAAGTTACTGGTATCTAATTTTTAAGGTAGCTTGCAAGTTCACTATTAAGTAGGAGCATTGTTTTTCCTGTTAGCCAGGTTGATGTCTTTACGGGGTGCGCATATAAATAGTTCTTACTTATGGCTAAATCTTCTTGCAAAGATGTTAATACTTTTAACCAGAAGTTAGGTACTGCATCTGGGCATGGGGTTTTCCAATTAGAGGCTTTTCTTAACTTTGTTTCAATCTTTCTGGCTGTTACTTCATCCCATTTCATATCCTGTACCTTTGAACTTCTTGTTCTTTCTTTTACTTCTTCTATCCATTTAGCATCTTTGCTATGTTCCACAGGATCTTCAGAAATACTTCTCCAAAATGTATCTATTTCTTCTTTTTTTGGTGGTCTTTCAATTCCTTCTACCTTGTTTCCCAATTCTCTATACAACTTTTTGGGGTCATCAGTAAATTGCTTATTTTATACTTTTCCTTTATATTTATCTGTGTATCTTCTAAGTTTTTCTGCCTGTGCTGATATTTTTAGTTTATTATTTGTGACAGTGCATGATAAATCCTGATCAGCTATAATACTGTGCATTGCTTTTAAAATGTCTATCTTTCTGAGTATTTTTGTTGATCTGTTCCCTCTTCTATACTCTTCTAACAGTGACATTTCTTGTTTTAACTGCTTTACAGTTTTCTTTATTCGATACTTCCATGATGGTATTCGATTTCTCTCCTTCCTTTCTCTTACTATCCCGTGTTCTTGTGGAAGAATTTTATCTGTTATTACTTTAGCTGCACAGTAATATATCTTGTTTACTTCTATCATATCACATGGATCTCTATGGACAGTCCTAATTACTGTGTTCATTTGTTTTAATAAACGTCTAATTTTTGGGGTTTTATTGACCTCCAGCAGTCTTTTTCTTTCATTGATCTTAATATGCCTATCTCTATCTATTAAATCAAGCAACTCTTCTCTTAGCTCATTTTCTTCTAAACTGAGGGCACATTTTTGTTCTCCATCTTCTGCGAGCATTCTATAGAAAGTTCTATAGCATCTTCCTGTGGCACATTCTCTTCAATTTCATCCTGTGTCATCCATTGCTGTGTCATATGGGAACTCACTAGCCTATCACTCCTCATCATTGACTGCATCAGAGTTGCCACAGTTTCCTGTTCCTTCCCTTGCTGTCCAGCTTCAAGTGAACATTCACACTAGTTTCTTGTGGAAGTCTCCAAAGTATTTTCATATGACAACTGACCAGTTGCTTCCTGTTCCACTGGTTTCTCATTAATTTGGATGTATATTGCTCTATCCTACTGTGGTGCTTTCTGAGTTAGATTTTCTGCACTGAATCCTTCACTTTGCAGGTACTCCATAAACTCACTTTCTATTTCTTTAATGCCTCCATTACTAATCTTCTTTTCTACTTTTCCTCTTTGTCTTATTTTTTTGTATTGTAAAGTTTTACCTGTCTGGATCCCTTTGCCTGTATTTCTCTTCAAATATCTTTGGTGCTGCTCTTTTTGTATTGATTAGTTTTCATTTCTCCTTTAGATAAATATTACCCCATATTAAATCTCTTTTTCTTTCCCATGTCCATATTTCTTCTTCAGATGTCTCCTGGTTTTCCTGTTTCTCCTTGCTTTAGGGACTCATTCCATCATGCTGTGATGTAACCTGTGTTAGACCTTCTACACCAAATCCTTCACTTCACATGTATTCCATAACTTCAACTTCTAATTTTTAACTTCTACTTTACTAATCTTCTTTTCTACATTCCCTTTTTGTGATATTATTTTTTTATTGTGAACCTTTCCATATGTGTATGTCTTTGCCTGTAGTTCTCTTTGAATATCTTTGGGGCTGTCTTTTTTGTATTGATTAATTTGGCTTTCAACTTTGCATAAACATTGTGTCATATCAAATCTCTCTACATGTCCATATTTCTTTTTTATACTTTTCAAAAATCTCTAGGTTTTGTTGTTTATATTTTCACACTTCCTCAGATGCTTCTTTTTCTAAACAGATCAAAGTTTCTTGGTCTATATGTTTTCACAAATATGTTGTATTAATGAACACAAATTTTTATTTGAAGCTTCTGAAAGTTTTTCTTGTGGAATTATTTTTCTTTCCTCTAATTTCTCTCTTAACCTTTTTGTATATCTTGTGTCTGGATATTCTGGGCTTTTTTCATAATAGTAACAATACATAATTCCTTTCTTATCCTCAGTAGTCTGCTCTATTGTTTTTATGGCTCTTCTTTGGCCTATCAGTTTTTGTGATTTTTGTGGACCGCTACTTCCATCTACAACAGGGGGGTCATCTTACCCCTGGGCCTGGCCCCATTGTAGGAATGTTTCCGTATTTTGAGGATTCTACACTGTAATTTTTTCCAGTCCTGGCATCAGTGAGCCTACCAAGATTGGACACTTTTTTATCCTGGGTCTTGTGCACCCAGCTATCTTTTTTAATTTTTGACCTACTTCTGTCCATGATATATGCTGTATAAAATACAGTCTATATATCAGTGTCATCTTGGTGAGATTTTGTGAAAAACAGGGTCCACCGTGTGAAGGTATTCACCAAGACTTGAGGATGAATTCAGTTTCAGCAATACTGCTGTCCTTTGCTTGCTGACTTATCATCTCTCCATTCGGACCTTGGCTCAGCACAGGTGGCTCCATTTACAACTACAATGAACTCTGATTGTGTATTGCCTTTGATGTTGGGAACATAGCTAGAGAATGCCTTATGGTTGTCCTTGGCCTGGAAGGCCAAATTTACTTCAAATTTGGCTTTGGTAGACTTTATTTGTCCTCTGAGTTGTTTGTTTAGTTTGATGCTGGGTGCTGCACCTCCTAATTTTTGCTATGATCATCTTCCTTATGTTATACAGCCTACTAATTTTGTGATTCTACCAGGGTGGCTTGTTTTTTGAGTTAGTTTTGTACTTCTTCTTGGTGGGTACAACTACCGCTATGCAACTATTAATATGCCTGTATAGATTTCTCTGAATAGTTCTGCATTGGCAGCAGTGTTCTCAGGGTTTATGGGGGCTTGGAATAAATAAGCCATTGGTGAAAACTCACACAGATATTTGGTAGACATTATATGGGGTCCTCTGTTATTGCTTAGGCGCCACCTAAAAAAATTTCTTCCACTTATAAGCATACGATTTTCTAGTTGTAGGTTTTCTTGCCCCATTCAAGACAGAATTTTCCAGGCAGGCAGTTAAAATTTCTTTACACTGGGATGCACCAGTTGCCCCTGACACTGTGTGAGCAGATCCAGAGTGTGAGGAAGCATATGGTAATTGTCTTTGGCCAATTCCATTAAAAGGGAGAACAAACTTTGCCTGGGACAAAAGGGGGTCAACCACAATGATCTGTGAGAATTCTTTTTGAATCTTCAGAAGTACCTTGGGTATCAGTGGAAAGGGTGGAAATGCATAAAGGAACATTCTTATCCAATGGAATGAGAATGCATATGTCTTCCAAGCACTGCTGCAATGATGTCTCAAACAGAATTTTCTAACTGAACTGCATGTTTGGAGAAGAGGCAAACAGATCTACTTGAGGCATTCCCCACAACTAAATCCTGGAAGACCTCTCTTCTGAATTTTCACTTGTGAGGGTTTATGGAGGATCTGCTTAGTCTGTCAGACACTAATATTTGCTCTCATGGGATGTATGAGGCCTGAAACATCAGAGAATGCTGTAAAGATAGTTCCCAGTACATTACTGCCAACTGGCAAGAAGGGTATGACCTTGTACTCTCTTATTTGTTCAAGTAAAACTTGACTTTGGTGCTGTCTGTGACCACTAAAAGAGGACCTGGAGATCATAAATGGTGAAGAAGTTTTACGGTTTGAATCACTGCTAACATTTCTTTGATGTTTACATGCTTTGTAGCATCCAAAGGACCCCATTTGACATGCACTTGCACTCCCTGGACACTGTTTCCCATGCAAAATCTGACAAGTTTGTCTGGACTGACTGAACTGTGGTTTGAAGGTAGAAGGATATGTCTGTATTGACAGACATCTGATCCCTCTACCACTCATAGGTTCATAGGTAGGTACTAGGCTATCGGCCCCGGGGCCTATACAAGCCCAGCCAAAAAGGTACCCTGGTTTTTGCCACCCAAGAAAATTATTTTCCTGTGCCACTGTCGAGCAGAGCCACAGAGGAGATCCTTGGGGTGAATATCCTATTTCCCATCCAATCATCAAAATATTTCTTGAAGAGTGCTAATGAGGAGCTTTGTTTGATATAGATAGGTAGTTTATTCCAGAGTATGGGAAGTCTTTGGGACAGGAATCTATCCCTCCGGCATGTTTTGTTTATTGTGGTGACAAGGTTTAGGTCCCTAGAGCGTGCAGCTCGGAGAGATTGGGATTTCTTTAAGTGGAGCATGTCCAACAGCTCTGGGTTTCTCATAGTTTTGTATGTTAGGCAGAGATCACCTCTGAGTAGGCAATATGTGACAGAGTAAAGCTGGAGTTTTTTGAGACAGTCTGCGTAGGACATCTGTTTGAGGCCAGTAATCCTCTTTGTGAGGTATTTCTGCGGCCTTTCCAGTTGTTGTAGATGTCTTGTGAGTTACATATCAAAAGGGGCGTTGTACTCTATAATGGGTCTAATGAGTGATGAGTAGAGGGGAACAATGACCTCTTTTTTTCTGGATGAGAAACCTTTTGTGATGAGGTGTGCCACATAGAAGGATTTCCTGACTACTGTGACAATGTGATTATCAAAGGAGAGACTACTGTCCACCTGTGTCCCAAGGTCTCTTATCACACTTTCGGTGTTAAGTAGACTAGCGCCTATGTGGTAGTTCATGGGTACAGAGTTTTTACCAAAAAGGATGACAATGCACTTTTTGGCATTGAGCTTGAGGCCATGGCTTTGACACCAGGCATCTGTCTCAGTGAGGCCTTTTCGTAGGATGTCCACATCGTTAGGAGTTTTTGCTTTGCAACTTTATTTTTTATACACTTTCGGTGTTAAGTATACTACTGCCTATGCTGTAGTTCATGGGTACAGAGTTTTTACCAAAGGGGATAACAATGCACTTCTTGGCAATGAGCTTGAGGCCATGACTTTGACATCAGGCATCTGTCTCAGTGAAGCCCTTTTGTAGGATGTCCACATCGTTCGGAGTTTTGATTATGGCTTCTAGTTTGCAGTCATCTGCGAACTTCATTAGCCAAAGACCTTCTGTGTTAGCCTGTACTTCAGAGAAGTAGATACCAAACAGGAGAGGACCCAGGACTGAACCCTGTGGTACTCCACTTGTCACTGGTCTGAAGTCAGATTTGTAGTCTGCTACTTTCACAGTGTGGGTTCTGTCAGTGAGCCAGTTGGCAACCCATCTTGTGACATAGGGATTTATACCTGGTTTAGTGAATTTATCTATAATTCCAGGGTATGGGATGGTGTCAAAAGCCTTGGCAAGATCTAGATAGGCTGTGTGAACCACCTTACCCTTGTCTTCAGCTTTGGTGACTGCTTCAAAGAAGTCTATCAGGTTTAGGAGACATGATCTGCCTTTTACAATCCCGAACTTTGTGGGGTCCAGAGTTTGGAGATTACCAATGTCTTTGTTTATAAGTTCCATGATATTATGTTCCATGGCCTTGCAGACTAGGCTCGTCAGGCTAATGGGGAGGTAGTTCCCGGGGTCGGTGGTGGCTCCCCCCTTGTGGAGTGGGATAACCGCCACTGTACGCCATTCAGCAGGCACAAAGCCTGAGGTGAGGCTATGATTGAACATGGTACTTAGGTGGGGTGCCAGTTCGTTCTGTAGTTCGTGTAGGACGCAGCCTGGGATGTTGTCTGGTCCCATGGATGCTGTGTTTTTGGCTTTGGAGAGTGTTTTTTACCTGTGCAGCCATGATTACAGGAACTTCGCATTCTTCTGGTATAGAGATGGGCTCTTTAGGGGGTGAGAGGGGGGGTAAAGTTAGCACTGAACCTATCTGCTAGATGTTGGCAATATCAGTTGGGTCTGTATATTTAGTGCCAATGTGCTGTAACTTAGAGCAGATCTGAGTGTTGCCATTGAGATTCTTGACATAGCTATAAAATGCTTTGTGGTTGTCTTTAGAATCAGTGGCGATTTTGTTTTCGTAACTAGCTTTGGAGGATTTTATCAGGGATCGCAGCTTCTTACTGAGGCTGACCAGGGAGCTCCTCCACTCATGGGACTTTACTCTCTTTTGCAGCAGTTTCTTCCTTCTGTTGTACAGTTTGTTTATGGCAGGGGACCACTAGATTGGCTTCCTTTTTTTGGAGGATAGCGTATTGGTTCTGTTTGGAATAGCATGATCCATGCACTCATGTAAGTGCTTATAAAGTGCAATTGTATAGGATTCAGTAGTCGTAACTGTATTGTCTATCTGCATGGGTGTCATGAAGTTCACTTCTGTCTTACGAAGCATGAAGTTGGCTTTGGAGAATTTTTTTAGCATGGTTTCCTTAATGGGGGGTGGGGGCAGGATGTGGATATCTAGGGTAATTAGCTTATGGTCGGATCGGACCAATGAAGCGTTGACTTCAGGTGTGGAACACCAGTCACTCATGCTGGTAATGACTAGATCTAGGATATTGTTACCCCTGGTGGGGGTGTGGATAAGTTGATCCAGGGCATTGGAGTTTATGAATTCCAGAAAGCGTTGAGTGAAGGAGTTGGTACATGAGTAGTTTTACCAGTTAATGGTGGGGTAGTTGAAATCACCCATTATTAGGGTGTTTGGTTGAACCCTAATATTTTCCAGTACATCAAGAAAAGAGGAGTGGGAATCCTGGGGCATGGTGGGTGATCTGTAGCAAGCTACAGTTTGGATTGCAGTTTTGCCCAGAGTTAGTTGCACTTGGATAACTTCGGCTGCATTATGCTGAGCAACTAGCCTGGAGGTGTGGATATCCTTAATGAATATGGACACACCTCCACCTCTGTTGTTCCGGTCCAGGTTACATGGCCGAAAAGTGTGGTATGAGTTATAGCCTGGTAGTGCAGGGGTGCTCTCTGGAGCCTTGAACCAGGTCTCAGTCACTGCACAGATATTGATGTTCTCCATTTTAAGGAGTGCCTTGAGTGAGTGCATTTTGAGATTTAGACTTCTAGCATTGAGTAGCATCACCCTCAGTTTTTGCTTGCCTGTTCCTGTTACAGTGGTGAATTTGTCATTTGAACCTTGTCTAAAAAAGGCACTATAGGGACAGCAAAAACCTTAGCCAGTATCCGGAATCCCAGGGGTGACAGGTGCAACCCATCTCTGGCAAAGCATCATGGTCTGTCGACCATGTCATCCCAGGCAGACAGATACTGGATCCCTTTAGAATGGCACGAGAAGATTAGCCAATTGTTGAAGTCAATCATTTTGTCCTTGTACTGCAGCATCATTCTGGGCGATGGCAGAATGCTACTCAGGGATAGGGTCATACCTGCCTGGGCTACAAAATCAGAGTGCTATTCCATGTCTCTTTTCATGTAGTCCAGGGAGGTACGTTTCAGGTTGTTCACACCAACATGGATAATGACAGAGTCATATTTGTACTTGTTGTGGAGTGACCTGAGTGCGTGGGCTATGTGGCAGATCCTGGCACCCGACAGGCAGCTGACAGTTACCTTCTCCTTGTTTAGCCTGGTGAGTGGGACATCAGTGTGCCTGACTATAGAGAGACCTATGACTGGTGTGTTGGGTATGTTGTTTTGTCTTATTGGCGGTGGTTGAGTGGCATACAGAGTCTGCAGGCTATGTGTCATTTGGGTTGTGCTGGGGGATGGAGGTTGCTTGCGTTTCTGCTTTGGAGGTCTCTGTTGCTTAGACAGATTATTATTGAGAGCCTCCGCGAATGTTTTTGTGTTACTATGTGTGAATTTTGGTGGTGTAGATTTAGTGAGACTATGTGATGAGTGTGGTGTGGTGCAAGTGTTTACCTTCCCCTCTTGACTGTCAAGTTCAGTCTTGATTGGAGAGAGCTTTACCACCAGTTTGGCTAGATAAGTGCATCTCTCACAGGTTGTAGTGTTGGGTGGTAGGAGGAGAGGGTTGTCCGTGTACTTGAGGCAATTTCTACATTGCCCCAAGATGCCCAGATTCATCAGATAGACAGGAGAGAACACTGGGAGCTGACCCTTGGACATGCCTGAATAAAAAAATATTTTCCTCTAGATAAGTGAGGGAAGTGAGTACAAGAGCTGTTTTTCTCTAAGCAAGTGAGGAAAGTAAGTACCAAAACTGTTATCCTGTAGGTAATGAGGAAGGTTTAGTGCTGTAGTAATTAGTAGGTTATTTAGTGCTTACAAGTTCTGAACAAGTGCTGATCACGAAGAAGCAAATTCAAGTGCTAAAACTAAGAATCTGTATCTGGACAAAACTAGTTACAGGAAAGGGGGGAAACAAGTGCAAATGTGGGCTTTTAAATCAGAAAGTTGAGAGAGATGGAAAAACTGCCCAAATGGCCAATAACTACAATTTCTGGGCCAGAACCACTCCTTATGTGGTAGATAGGTTACCTAGTGCTTACCACTCCCACTGATAAGCTAGAAGGCTTCCCTTCAACACAGAAAGCTTGGTGGGGGGGCTCAGAAGCTTACCTACAGTCCTAGATACAGCAAATTTGAATCTGGACTACACTAGTTACAGGAAAGGTATTTATATATAGATATATATAGATATATATATATATATATATATATATATATATATATATATATATATATATATATATATACACACACACATACAGAAAAGTGGCTAAAACAGCAGTAAAAACAATTCAAATGCAGTGAAAGCTTGAGTATGTAGCAATGTTGTACCAAACAGTTTAAAAAAATGCAATTAAATTAAAAATGACTAAAAACAAGTGCAGAAGGAGTCTATTAGGTAAAATGAAGTATAGAGATGGGACTGGGGGGAGTGTCCCAGATCAAATATACAGTTTACAGGGCAACTGCAAAAGCCTCCAAATTTAAACAACAAGACAGGAATAAGGAGGTTGGGTATGCAAAAACCAACACCTTCAGCAGAGAAGCAAAAATAACAGTGCACAACTCTGAAGTCAGCCAGCAATGATATAAAATTAGTCAAACAACAATTACCAGTACACAACTCTGAAGTGCCCGAAAAATATACTCAGCTCTGTATATCTCCAGATAGTTTTCTTTGCAACTTTCATTTCACAAATTCCAGCACTGGTCTGGAACTCTAAGGGATGCAGATGTTGGGACCAACACTTTTTTAAGTACCACTGAATCTTTCTCAGATTGAGTCTGGCCACTGGTATTGTGAAGATCGCTGATGCCCTGAGGCCTTGAATTTTGAGAAACAATCTTGTGGAGGCAGCTTCTTGAAGAGTGAAATTCTTAAAAATTTTCTCATAAGTCAGGACTTTGTCTTGTGGTAGAAAGACCAGTGTTTTTTCTCTGTTTATCACACGACCTAGGAAGACAATTCTTTGAAATGGTATGAGACGGGAGTTTTGTAGGTTCAACTTGAAGCCCAGGTGAGCTAGAATCGTTGAGACCTTGTCTAATGATTCTAAACACATGGAAATAGACTGTGCACAAATCAGCAAGTAGTCTAAAGAAGGGAAAATGTGGATGCCCTGGGTCCTTATGTAGAAAGGCAACCACTGGAGTCAGGCACTTTGTGAATACTTGAAGCACAGTAGATAGCCTAGAGGGTAATGCAGAAAACTAATAATAACTGATAGACACAGCAAATCTCAGAAATTTCCTAAACATGGGAGCAATTGGTATGTGATGACAGGCATTTTTGAGATCTAAATTCACCACAAAGTGGTCTGTCTGCAGGGTGAGCATTTTAAATTTGGGTAGTTTCAGAAAGGTATTTAGGTAAGACAAATCTAACAGTGGTCTCCTCAATAGTTTCTTTTTGAGTACCAAAAATAATCCAGGGTAATTGTTTTCCTTTTTGTGGTGCAGAAACTGGTTCTATATCCTTGCCTGTAATGTGTGAAGAAGTACCAGAGAGAAAGTACAGTTGTGTAAGCTGAACGTATTACAACAGTAAATCTTTTTAATGATCACTGCTGTGGCAGCCTTAGCTATATGGGTTATATCCTGCTAAAGATACAATGGATGGCCAGCTTCCAAAGCTTCAGGACACATTCTACATGCCCAAACTACCTGAAATAAAATTGTTATGGTGAGTATCAAAGGTAATAGCCTTAGACACCCATTCTTCTTACCTTCAAAAGAAATAATAATTGATCCTAAGATCTGAGAGATATAGTTCTGTCAACAGAGTAGTTGAGTTGTTTGTGGACATTCAGTGTATGGAGTATCCATTCTCCCTCATTTTTAAATTCAGTAAAGAAAGATGGGAGATGGATAGCTTGGCTTAAAGTAAACTGTGATACCACTTTAGGTATAACAGAAGGATTCATTCTCAAAGAATCCCCATTCGTATGGAAAATGAGATAGTATTGACTCACCATAAGAGCTTGAAACTCAAACACCCTTCTTGAAAGGTCAGAGCAATGAGTAACACTGTTTTACATGTTAAGAACCTCAAGTCAACCAGATTTGCTGGTTTAAATGGAACAAGTGTTAGCTTTGCTAACACAAAATTAAGATTGCAAGGAGGGGCCAGACCTTTACTTAGTGGCCTCTTATGTAAAACCCTTTTTCAAGAAAATGTTGACATGAGACTGCCTTGAAAGAGCAGGATCTATGGGTAGACATGCCGAAATTACTGATAAACCTTGATACAGAAATAAGAAATGCCATAAGATAGTAAGTCACGCAAATGTTACAGAACCAGAGAACTACTAGCCTGAATGGGTACTGGTTTTGTTGCTGGTACCAACTAGAAACATTTTTTCATTTGCTAATATATGATTTTCTACTATCAGGCTTTCTTTTCTCCATTAGTATCTGCTACATATCATCAGTAAACAGATGCCAAAAAGAAAATAAGACTTTTAACATCCAGGCAGTCAAATGAAAATTATTGATGTCAGAGTGTACCAAACACCTCTGTCCTTGTGTGAGTAGATCCAGTGTGTGATGAAGCTTGTGGCAATTGTCCCGGGTCATTTCTGAAAGAAGGGAGAACCATAGTTGCTTTGGCCAGAGAGGAGTCATCACATAGATCTTGAGGGATTCCACCTGAATCTTCAGAAGTACCCTGAATTTTAGTGTAAAGGGTTGAAAAGCATAGAGAAACATTCCTGTCCAAAGACTAGAAAAGGCATCTGTCTTCCAGGCCTTCTTACATAGAGTACTGCAACAGAATCTTGATAGTTGATTGTTCAAAGCGGAGGCAAGGGTCTATATTACAACATCAAAATTTTAAAACATCAAATGCTCTAACATCGACCCCAAAACAGCGAACGCTGAAAATAGCGAAGCTGCAGAACACCAAATTTTTTCCTAGGGAAAGAATTTGGTTGGCCGTTTCTGTGGCTTCGCTATTTTCAGCACTGTGGTGGAAAGTTACGGGTCGAGTTCAGGTAAGTGTGCCATTGTGCGGATGTTAGGGTTAGGCTGCGGGTTAGGTGAGTAAGGGTTAGGGTGTGGGTGAGGTGAGTTTGCGATAGTGACAGACTTTAGGGTTAGGGCGGGGTAGGTGAGTTAGGGTTAAGGCACGGGTCAGGTGAGTGTGCAATAGTGACGGACCTTAGGGTTAGGGTTTGGGTTAAGGTAAGTGGATAGATAGTAGTGTATGTACAGTTTAGTGTAGTGTTACATGTAGGATTTTAAGCGTATGTGTGTGGATTGCTGTTTTTTTGGTGTGCTTGTGTTGTGTGTGTGTTTCTCGGAACAGCAACATTTTTCCCAGGGAAAAATTTGCTGTTCTGAGCTTTCGGTGATATATTTCGAGATTCCAAGTTCGAGCTTATGTTGTTCGATGTTTTGGAATTTCGATAATATGATATAGACCCGGAGGCAAAAAAGTCTACTTGAAGAACTCCCCACAGACAGATCAAAAGCTGGAAGACTCACCGTGATATAATTTCCATTTGTGAGGGTCTGCCTTGGTCCTGTTCAGCTTGTCTGCAACACAATTTTTCTCTGATGGAATGTGGGATGCCTGCACAGTGAGAATGTGCTGTGAAGCTATATCTCAAGCTAACATGGATAGTCTGCAAAGGGGGTATGACCTGATTCTCGATTCACCCTTGCTTGTTGATGTACCATATGACTGTAGTATTGTCTGAAACCACTCTGAAGAGGTCCATGGGGCCAAAGATAGTTCAGAAAGTTGATCAGGGCAAGCATCTCCCTAGATATTTATGTGCTTGCACTGTCCATGGTGTCCCATACTCTTGCATTTTTATCCCTCCTGAAATTGCTCCCCAAGCAGTGTCTGAAAAGTCTGTGGTGTCTGACTGCCTTGGGGTAGTGAGGGAGAAGGGGAGACCTGCATTTAAGGATATCTGTTGTCTCCACAAAAAGATTCATCTTTCGACAAACCCCAGCACTGGGATTTGAAAAGATAAAGCGTGTTGATGATGAGGTCAAAGAGATTTCAGATACCATTGTATCTTTCTCATGTGGAGTCTTGCTGTGGGTATCATGAGAATCAAAAAAAGTTATGAGATCCAAAATCCTTAGGTATTCCCTTGCACTGACTGAAGTCTGAGTGGAAAACCTTAGAAACAAATCTAAATAAGGATTTATTTTTGCCTGTGGAAGAAAAATTTTTTGAACTGATGCATCTAGTTGACATCCCAGAAACACAATCCTGTGTGAGGGAATCAAGAAAGACGTTTGACTGTCCTCTTGGAATCCCAGCTTGTGTAAGAGATTTCTCACCCAAGAGAGAGATTTCTGACACTTTGAAAAAGACTCTGCAAAGATAAGCAAGTCATTTAAATGGGGATTCACTGTAGCCTGCAATGAGCAACAACTGGGGCTAGATTCGTTATGAACACTCTTGGTGCAGTTGATACTCCAAAAGTTGAGGCAGAGAACTGATAATGTAATCTAGACATATAAAACTGTAAGAAATATCTGAAGTCTGGATGAATATGGATGTGATGATAAGCAGTGCTACTAGGAAACTTGAACAAGAAAGAAGAGGTGACATCATTTTGAATTAGGGCACTATAGCAAACAGATTTAGGAAAGAAAGATCCAGAACTGGCCTTTAAGCATTTTCTTTTTTTGGGACTAGTAACATCCTTGATTAAAAACCCTTCTCCATTTGGGAAGGGGGGAGCTGGTTCTATCAGTCCTTGGGACTGCATATGATGAAGAACAGGTGGAAACAAAAGAGACTAATCTGGAGGATGAGGAATGACCAAATGGAAAGGAGGAATTTCCTCCCACTGTTATCTGTAACCTTGATGAATGATATTCAGAACCCATTTGTCTGAAGCAATCTGTTGACAAAGAGAAAAAAGGAGGTTAAGACTTTCTGGAAGAAAAAAGGGGCCAGGGTGGAAGCAGGTCAAAGGTCTTTTGAACAGTAATTCATACATATTGGACTGTCCTTGGTTTTGGGAAGTTAGAGACTTCTTTTTGGAACTCAATTGCCATTCTTTCTTAAATGTGCATTTATCTAAATTCTCTTATAGGTTCATAGGTTGGTACTAGGCTATCGGCCCTAGGGCCTATACAAGCCTAGCCATAACAATTCCCTGGCTATTTCTTCCCATGGTATTTACTTCCCTGGACCCCTGTCTAACAGGGCGACTGAGGTGATCCCCGGGGTGAATTTCCTATCTCCCATCCAATCATCAAGGTTCCTTTTGAAGAGGGTCAAAGAGGCGCTCTGCTTGCCATGTATGGGCAGTCTATTCCAGAGTCTGGGGAGTCTCTGGGTCAGAAACCTCTCCCTCCATCATGTTTTGTTCATTGTGATGACAAGGTTTAGATCCCTGGAGCATGTGTCTCTAAGGGATTGGGATTTCTTTAAGTGTAGCATGTCCAACAGCTCTGGGTTTGACATGGCCTTGTATGTTAAGCAGAGATCGCCTCTGAGTAGACGATATGTGACAGAGTATAGGTGGAGTTTTTTTTAGATGGTCAGCATAGGGCATATGATTTAGGCCTGTGATTCTTTTAGTGAGATATTTCTGCAGCCTTTCCAGTTGTTGCAGATGTCTTGAGATGTACATACCAAACGGGGTGTTGTATTCTGTAATGGGTCTAATGAGGGATGAGTACAGTGGGACAAAGAACTCCTTTTTTCTGGATGAAAAGCCCTTAGTGATGAGGTGTGCCACATAGAAGAATTTCCTGACTGTTGTGGTGATGTGGTTATCGAAGGTGAGACCACTGTCCACCTGTGTCCCTAAGTCTCTCATCACACCTTCAGTATTTAGTGTACTGCCACCTATGTGGTAATTCATGGGTGCATATTTTTTCCCAAAGGGGATAACTATACATTTCTTGTCATTGAGCTTAAGCCCATGGCTCTGGCACCAAGCATCTGTTTCTGTAAGGCCCTTTTGTAGAATATCCACATCGTTTGGGGATTCAATAATGGCTCCCAGTTTGCAGTCATCTGCGAACTTTCTTAGCCAGAGTCCCTTAGTGTTGGCCTACACTTCAGAGAAGTAGATGCCAAACAAGAGTGGTCCCAGGACTGAACCCTGAGGTACTCCACTTGTCACTTGTCTGGAGCTGGATTTGGAGTCGGCTACATTTACAGTGTGGGTTCTGTCAGTAAGCCAGTTGGCAACCCATCGAGTGATGTAGGGATTAATGCCCAGTTTAGTAAATTTATCTATGATTCCAGAGTGGGGGATGGTGTCGAAGGTCTTGGCGAGGTCCAGATAGGCTGTGTGGACCACCTTACCCTTGTCCATGGCTCTGGAGACTAATTCGAAGAAGTCAATCAGGTTCAGGAGACAAGATCGGCCCTTCACGGACCCAAACTGCGTGGGGTCCAGTGTTTGAAGGTTGCCAATGTTAATTGATTTTAATACAAATAAGATGTGTAGGAGTGGTATTGTCATTCTGAGGAAGTCATACATAATTTTGATGAAAGCGCTCAATAAATTTGGATTTTTCGGGCATCCAGCTCGTGCTTTTCATGGTTTTTGTTACTTGGTATTCATTGTTTTTGTTTCGATAAGGTTGCCAATGTCTTTGTTTATAAGTTCCATGATAATATGTTCCATGGCCTTGCAGATCAAGCTCGTCAGACTGATGGGGCGGTAGTTCCCAGGATCCAAGGTGGATCCCCCCTTGTGGGAATAACTGCAGCTGTGCGCCACTCAGCGGGCACGAAGCCTGAGGTGAGGCTATGATTAAACATGACACTTAGGTGAGGTGCCAATTCATTTTGTAGTTCATGTAGTACACAGCCTGGGATGTCGTCTGGTCCCATGGATGCTGCATTCTTAGCTTTGGAGAGTCCGTTTTTTTACCTGTGTGGCCGTTATTACCAGAATTTGGCAATCTTTCCGTATTGAGATGGGCCCTTTAGGGGGTGAAGTTTGCACTGAATCGATCTGCCAGGATATTGGCAATATCTTTGATATCAGTATATTTAATGCCATTCTGTTGTAGCTCAGAGCAGATCTGAGCATTGCCATTTAGATTCTTGACATTGGCTGTCTTTGGAATCGTTGGCAATTTTATTTTCGTAACTAGCTTTGGAGGATTTTATGAGGGATCTCAGCTTCTTACTGAGGCTGGTAAGGGAGTTTTTTGCATTCTGGGATTTTCCTGTTTTCTGCAACAGTTTCTTCCTTTTGTTGTAAAGACTGAGACTGTTTATTCTGTTTTCTGCCAAAAACAGAAGAGGAAAAAGAAAACTCCTTGGGCAATTTGCTAAAGGACAGCTGAAAAATCTTAAGAGATTCCTTGCATCAGCTTGCCCCATTCATCACACTTTTTGATTAACTGTGCAGCACAGGTGCCAAGCACTAAATCTGTATCCAATGGAGAATTTAAAATCTCATTTTAACAATATCTATAAGGTTCTGAGAATGCAACCATGCAAACCTCCTTAAAACAGTATCAATGGGTACAGCTCTGGAAGAAGTATCAACAGAATCATACACACACTGCAAACAGTGAGTAGTGAGCTGGGCAAAAAAGAAATTAAGTTATTTAAAGTGGATTTTCCTCACAAGAAGAAACTACAGATAAAATATTCCTCATACTTTCATAATTTGTCAGAACAAACTTTAACATATGAATCTGATAATTCAAAATTCTGAAAACCAAAGTTGCAGAAGTATATGTTTTTCCCCCATACCTATCAGCAATTTTTCCATCCTTATCTGAAAGAGTAGGACTGGGATTAACTAACTGCTTGGCAGCAGGGGAATCAGCTAAGGCTATAGGTCCTGGGTCAGGTTTGGGAATAGTGTATAAAAATTCAAAAGTCTGAGGAATTTTATACATCTTATCTACCTTTTTAGGCTGGCTAACAGGAACACTACAGGCAGTAACACACATCCTCTAAAGCTGACAGAAAAGGAGTTAAACCTATGGGTGCAGGTTCTGGAAAATACTTCTGTAACAATTCATAGCATTTTCTAAGGGACTGAAAAACCTTAGTGTTCTCCAACTGAAAACAATGGCAGGCAGAAAAAACAGGAACAATCAGAAACTGAGCTCTCCACTGAGTTTGAATCAGAAATCTGAGGTAAAAAAACTTGAATCTATCCCTGCATCTTCCTGATCAGAATCAAAATCTTGAATCTCTTCAGGTAAAGCAGAATCCATCTTTCATTTATCAGAAACTACTTTACAAGAAGAATCAACAGCTTGAATTAAACCCTGAGCCAGACCCAGTAAACTACTCATGTCTAAAGAAATTTGAGGAGTAGACACATGCTTGGGTTTCTGTTTCTTTTTGAAGAGGGGAAAATGGGGCCAACTGTGTTACTAATGGCAACAGCTGCTTCCCCATGTACAGGCACAGCATTCTGGCACAAAAGAGAACCACCCCTGTTCCATCTCACAAGACTGACAATAGTGGCTCTCCCTTGCCCACTGAAGGGACTCCAACAGCTGTAGAGTATGTGGCAAATCCCCAATCCATAGGGGCTGTAAGCTGCTACACCAGAGGGATATGGGGTAAAAGATGAGTGGTATGAAGTACAACAAATGACTACAGAAGAGGCACCCACCTGCGGCTGAGGCAAATTGCTAGCCTGCTGTGGTGAGAAAAGCTGTTTGCTTTTTTCTTTTTGTGCCTGGAAGAAGGATCAACAGTGGGACTGGAAGTCTGTTCCATGGTCAAGCTGCAAATTGGTGCCTCTTTCCTGGAGAAGACAAGCAGCAAATGCCAGTAAAACTACCTGTCCACAAAGGTTCTTTTTTGACAGAAAAACACAATAAGAAGCACTTTCAAACACTATGTTAGCCACACCAAGGAAAATAAAGACAATTTCTCCACAGAAAATATGTTTTCTGTTAGTTAACACTAATTTTGTACCGACAGAAAAAAACAAGTGCTCAGTTTAAAAGTAAGTTACAGTCTTGAGACAGCCCGTTAAAAACATAACACTCATAGCATTAAAATAACTTTCTTGAAGATGAAAGTAATAAAACATCAGTACATTTAAGATAATGAAAGTGTTTTCCACAAAGGGCATTTATCTGCCCAGCAAAGGAAAGCACAAGTCGGCTGCCAATCCACTAAGGCCAATAACATTGCATCGATGGACCCAGACGATATCTCAGGATGCCTTCTGAACAGCATGAAACATGGCCTATCAGGACCCTCTGGAATTGCTATTTAACTGCAACCTCCAAACAGGCTTCGCTCCTCATGAATGGAGAACAGCAACAGCCATCCCTCTGCACAAAGGTAGGCCATTCACAGACCCTGAAAACTTTAGACCCATAACTCGCACTACTCTCATATGCAAAGCCATGGAAATAATTATCATGGAAATGATCAGTAGTGACATAGGAAACTTCCAAACACTGGACCCAACCCAATTTGGTTTCATCGAGTGCAAGTCATGATGAGGAAGGGTCAGCATAGCCCTCAACAAAGCCATGAAGAATAGTCCTGGCAAAACCAACTCTGGCACTAGAAATCATATCCAACTTATAGTACTGGATAGAAGTATGTAGAGAAGGCCAGGCAGCTGCCTCAAGAATATAATTAGTATCCAAATCTTTGAAAAAAGCACCAGAAGAGGCTACAGCCATAGTAGAGTGAGCCTTAACAGAAGAAGGAAGGCTATTCCCATGAAAGGAATAACAAAAAGAAATGGCTTGCTTGGAAACAGCCAAACCTAAAGACCTAGGATGAAAAGAAACAAAAAGCTGCTCAGATTTATGAATAGCTTTACTTTTATCCAAATAATATCTGAGTTGTCTTTGCAAACCAAGGTGTGAAGAACCTTCTCACCAGCACATTGTGGAGAAGGGAGAAAAGCGAGCAAATGAGTAGACTAATTAAAAGACAGCTCATTAACCACCTTGAGCCTAAAAGGATTAGTAAGAAGGGATACCCTGCCCTTATGAAAAACTAAAAAAAGGAAGAACAGCTATAAGGGCTTACAGCTCAGACACCTGTCTGGCAGAAGTAAGGACCAAAGAAAGAACAGTCTTCCAAGAACAATGATGTGAGGAAGCTGAACCAGCAGGCTCAAAAGGAGCCTGTGTCAATTTTTCTAAAACAAAATTAAGGTCCCAGGAAGGAATGACAAGCTTCTTGGGAGGCCTAATGGAAAGATACCTTTAAGAAACTGTTTAGCCTCAAATCTAGAGGCTGAAGGGGGAGTGAAAGGCAGACAAGCAAAGACAGCTGATAGGTGGGTCTTAACAGAATAAGCCAACCCAGCATTGAACAATTCACACAGGAATAGCCACAGCAAGTGGATCTAGGTTACAGCAAAGACACCAGACAGAAAATGTCTTCCATTTGGATAAGTAGGATTTCCTAGTAGTGGGTTTCCTGACCTCCTGCAGAACCTGAAGCATGTTCCCAGAAAAAAAAAAGGTATCTGTAGCGGATCTGCCAGCCTTAAACAATTTAGGAGGCTCTGACTCCTGACCACACTCTATAATGGTAGTCTGAACCTCTTCACTCAATAAAATCTGAGGAACACCCTTAGGCCCTTCTTTAATTATCAGCTGTGATTCCCCTTGTACATCCAAAGCAGATATCTGCAAGTCCTCTATGGAAGTGTGTTGAGTCGGATTCATGCCGGCCTCTGAAATGGTCATGGCACAGGAATCTGTGAAGGAAACTGGATGATCCTCCATAGTTTCACCAGCCACAAGAGAGATGTCTGACGGAGATGATACAGCTGAAGAATCTGACCATCTTTCTTGGTCTTTTTCTTTGCAGATGGCTGACCCCAGGCCAGGAAGATCCTTCCATAGTGTCTTTAGCCAACAGTTTTAAGTCATTGGTTTTCTAAGTAAATCATAAGGGAAGAAAGCTGACTATACAATGTCTTAGGGATGAAGGCTTGACAGATCTCACAAGACATATGGTTCTTGGAAGCGTCCAAATGGAACAAACACTGCTCTTGATGATCTTTATGGTAAATATGTCTCGCGCACTGGCATTTCCCCTTTCTGGATGACATGAAAACGAACAACCAGAAACATGGCAAAACAAAGATAAGAAACTCGAAAAATCCCAATGGGGCACTTATTTGAAAGTGGTTGATAAACAGCAGGGGAACGAGCATTCAGACTAATGATCGAAGATGGCATTTGGACTGGTGCCAAAGAAGTTCTGAGGATGGTACGTCTGGACGTCAACTTTATGCCCAACATCATGCACATAGAGCAAACATGTAAAGTATGGTGTACCCATTACAACCTAAAGGCTTTTTTATACTGGTTGGATGTACAACCTAAAGGCTTTTTTATACTGGTTGGATGTTGGGCTGCTCTAGGCAGGGGATCCCTATTGTAAAGAATAATGCAACAGTGATATAGAAGGACATCCCCTTTTACATGGTTTGGAAGCATTATCCTCTTGCCATTTGCTCTTGGGACCCAGGCTCTCAATAGGTGTGGCACTTTGTTTGTTTTGCCCTTTGACGTTAAGACACCTTATTAGGGAAAACCTGGGAATATGAAATATTCTAGATACCCCATGCATCAATTTACATCTATCACC
The DNA here is from genome assembly GCF_019279795.1 of Protopterus annectens. NCBI lineage: Eukaryota > Metazoa > Chordata > Ceratodontiformes > Protopteridae > Protopterus > Protopterus annectens. The sequence continues at coordinate 1,036,323,975 of NC_056729.1, forward strand.
TCTCTGGTTGAGAGCCTGGGTAGCAGCAGGATCAAACACAAATTCAGAACTTAAAGGAGCATTCAAAATCTAATTTTTTTAATCCTCAGAACAAATCTGGTTATGTAACAACGCATTCCTTCTTAATACAACAGAAGTATCTGCATTTCAAGAAATTGTCTGCACCTTCCAAGACATTTCTCAAAACATATTTTGAAAGCTGAGTCACAGTAGAAACAATCCCATTCATAATAACACTTCTGTTCAGCAGACAAAGACACAGCAATCGCTTCTAAACTCTAAAAACATTGTAAAATAAACTTCTTCATAGCCTTTTTCAGAAGTGATTCAATAGCCAAAGGAGCTGTAGGATGGCTTAAGAAAACAACGGATGCACAAACCATAAGCTGAGTCATGTTTTTGTTGAATTTTTTCTATTCAGGTGTAACTGGATTTAATTGAATTGATTAAGTCAGGGGAGCAAACAACAGCCAGAATAATAAATACCCTGACACTAATAAGGACTGACCAAGGGCAGCAATAATAGAAAATATAAACTATGTTCCCACCCGGGAAATAGGGCTAAACTGCATAAAATATAGCAGAAACAGTTTAAAATGTGTTAAGCCTTGCTCTGCAACCTGCACAGTGTAGTAAAGAACAGCACACAGAGGCACAGTACCAAGTAAAATTCACTTGTCCAAATAGTACCAAAAGATCAAATATATGCCCTTAAATCAAACAGAAATCCTTTAAACAGCATAAATAAGCATTTCAGAAATGAAAATATCTCCACTGAAAATGCTAATAAAGTAATATACTGTAAAAATCGCAATTTAACAATAAAAATGCCTCTAGCAGTTTCAATGGTAAATATATAAATGAAGAAAAGTGACAAAATGCAATAGTTTTCCTGTCAGAACTTCAAAATGAAGCAGATAACAGAACCAAGAGGAGAAATTAAAATGTTCTACATGCACAAGACAGTCCATAGTATTCAATTGACGCCACATGCCTTCAGTTACCCAGTACAATTCATACACTTCAGAAAAGCCCAATAACTGCTTAAAAGCAGTATAAAGCATACAAACAACACGGCAGTAGGCTATAATTCCCAGAGTAATTGACAACAGTAGTAAACAGGAAATATATTAAAATAAAAAGTTAACACACAAACACACATACACACGTTTAAATAAAATAAAAAGAAATGGAAAGTATGTATTATTAAAGAGGAAGAGAAGTTCACAAAGGGATTTATGTGAGTCTGGATGTTGTAATCCACCAATTTAGGCTGCTGTGGTAATTCAACTTAATGTGATTCCTAAAGATGGCACTAAAAAACTGAACAACTGACTTCCAGTGACAGGGGTTAGGCTTCTCCTAGTGGGAGTGTGTTAGGCAATCACCTATCACAGAGAGTCAGAGGAGAGAATTCTGAGCTCAGGAAAGCTGCCAATATGGGTTTGTGCTGGCAGAGAACCCATATGCCACTAAAGCAGTGTGAATGATAAACATCACTCCTTTTCAAATTAAAGATAATCTCACCAGTCACAGTTAACCATCCAATGGAATAGCTTAGACTCTCAGCTGATTCAGTAGCATATCCAGTACCTGCACTTATTAAGATGTTTATAGCTAAATCATATGTATCTAAAACCTGGGAACCTCACACAATGAACTTCTCCACAAATTCAGAACCTCAATGGAGTTGCCAGTTACAGACTCAATGCTCTCCTTACCCCACTTTCCAAAGTGACATTGCATTCACACACAGCTTTTTACACAGATACAGCAACATAACCGCTTTGCAATGACTCAGTACAGCTTTAGCGAAATCTGCAGCACCATTTACATTTACTAACTGTGAACAGTCCAAATTAAAAAAACAGTTTAATGTAGCTTTCCTCTATCCCGACAATTTCAGAACAAGTGATACAGTATTATACCCATTACTGCTTACCATACTCCATGAGCTTGGCCTCAACAGTTCCACCTTACAGTCCTTCCATGGCTTGTTCAACATGTCGGCCAAAAGATATACCCTCCATCACAAAATTATGTAGAGTTACGCATCCTCCAAGGATTAAAGTGCATCAGTGGCTTGCTCAAGATGTCTGGTGTCTTGTGTTCCACCACAAAAACTATCTAGATTAGGCATCCTCCAAGGATCTCTTTATCTTTGACATATTCACAAATTACATGCAAGAGAGCTTGAATCTAACAGACTAAGTACACAAATAACGTAGATATTGTGACCTCAGTTACTTTCAGACGTTAGCTTAATGGTCTGTTGTAGTCCTCTGTCATTAGGTCAGAGTAATGGCTATCAAATTAATGATTTCTGTAAGTCCTTAAAAAAAAAAAAAACAATATCTTCCTGAGCAACACATCATTCAACAAATATTGACCTCTTCAGCTATTTACTAAATGGTATTTGTAAGGTTGTAATCAACGATACAAAACTGCTAGGCATCGTCATAGGTAAACACCCAAAATTTGACAAACACATTTAACATACACGAAAAAAAGAATCCTATACAGAGTAATGCCCTCATAAAACTATATCAGTAAGATAATAAAATCATTAAATTTACAAATACAAATAATCTCCTTCCACTGACCCAAAATATATCACTGCATACCCCTGCAAAACCTCAAATGGCTTGATCTTCCTCAAAGCCTAGTACTATCTCAACTAACAATAGTCCCCTAAATATACTCTCCACAAAAATATCCCACACTATGATCTCAAATACTACATACTCTTCACAAAAATGCCCCACACTATAATCTCTCCTACAGTGATATACCCCCAGAAAAAGAGATTGAAGTCAATGTCTCTGAATATGGCATGTAAAATAAAGTCCAAGAATAGAAATGGGGATACACTTTATACAATTCAGCAACAATCCTTTGGAATATCCTCCCTTCCTCACTAAGACAGATCTCTAAAGCTCACGGGTTTGCAGGAACATTTAAACCACATCTAATTTCAACTTGGAAATCTAATTGCCACTCAAAAATGATGAGATGGTATGAGTAATGAGATGTTCCCTTCTCATTAACAGAAGTTAGAACTCTGACAGGCATTAGGAGAGCTCAGGACATGAAACTTTCCCAGACTAGTAAGTCCCTTCTCTTTAACCATAGTGAACCACCTGAGACTTTCTTCTTCAGATCTCATTTGTTGCACAGCAGTACAGAGTACCCAAGAAATGGTCCAGGTTACTGTTCTTTTCTTGTGCCAAATATTTAAAAAACAATTATGGGTAAATCACTTGTTTTCAATTACTAACTACTGTCAGAACGTATGTTGTTTTGGTTCCTCGTACCTAGGTTTCTTTTCTACTGTGGAGACAGTTTTTCTCCTTTCAGTCATTCCCTTCTTAGATCATATTTTTGCATCTTTCACATTTTACTGTCAAAAGGTGCTGTTATTTGCTACTGATTTTGTTCACTTATTGATATTTTGTACTGCTCTTGCTTTAGTGTGTCTCCCCTCTATTACTATCATTACATTGTAAGCATTTAAAACTTAAAAAAATCAGAGAAGATCCCACCCAAGGACAAGCACAAATGGTGCTTAACATGTTTGGAGGAAGAGCATAACAAATTAAGTTTGGAATTTGCCAAGGAGTTACTACTAATACCCTGTAAGTCTGTAAGTATAAAACAAAAGTGATGTGCTTATCATAATGTTATATGTTTATGACCCATGCCTGTTCAGTTCAACAAGACTGGTAGCTGCAAGCAGAAGTCGCTCAGCATCTTTAAGACATTTCCATACTTAAAAAAATTCCACTACATCTCCCTTTTTCTTAAAAATTAAATTTCTCCTTTATACAGCATAGGTAGCACATTTTGCATAATATTCTCCAGATATTCCGGCATGGGAACGTCTGGCTAGAAAGAGAATGGTGGGCAGGTAAGAAGAACTGAACAAATATGGAAAATAAGATCTAACATTACTGTAAGTACAGAACTTTTATCTCATACATGATCCAGACTGTTTACTTCAATATCAGGGCAGCGTCTCCAGCTTCTCCTCTTGATTGCCACCAAGACAGAATACCATAAAGGGGGGTAGTCCCCCAGGTCAATCTGAACCTTAAGATCACAGTCAGCATATAGCATCTTATAAAACACAGCAGGCACACAAATATCATCAATAGAAAACATTTTTGAAAAAAAGAACACTGAGGATATAGCCATTGCCTTAGAAGAATGAATTCCGTATGTTTAGTAAGGTTTTATTACATTTAGTGTAGCAGAATGTAAAAAAAGTCATCATTGAAGGGGAGATTATAGTGTAGGACATTTTTGTGGACAATGTAAGCTTGGACACTTTCTGACTTACTCTATCTACAGCAAAGGAGACAAAAATCCGATAATCCCTTATAATATCCTTAGTTCTGTCAAGATAAAATCTGAGTTGGCACTGTCATCCAGACAATGTAAGAAACATTCCTGTCTACTGGAGTACTGTGAAAAACTACTGGAAGATTAATAGACTAATTAAAATTAACATCCATGGCTATTTTGAGCATAAAGGTAGGATTAGTACATAAATGCATGTGATCCTTATGAAATATAATATATAGAAGCTTATAAAAAAGAGCCGTTCTAGTCAAGGTGCTTAAAAGAAAGGGCCCTTCTAGTCAAGGTAACTGATACTAAAATGAGTCTTCCAAGTAAAATAACAGGTCAGCTTTGGCTGATGGTTCAAAAGGTGTCAGCATTAGTTTCCACAACACAAAATTTAAATCCCAAGGGGAAATCGGCTTTCTAACAGGTGGTCTTAAAGGGAATACACCTCTTAAGAAGGCCTTAGAAATCTTTAAGGAAGCCAGAAAAGATGAGTGAAAACCCTGGTAAAAGTTAGAAATGGCTGTTGGATGAACCTTGACAGCGGAACAGCTACAGCCCTTATAAAAACTGCAAAACCACAGCAAACAGGGTCAAAAAGGGATCTAGACCTTAGTTAGTGACCCACAACATGAATTCCATCTCTCTGCTCTTGTAAATTTTTCTTATAGATGGCTTTTATGACGCTCTGAGTATCTGTACTAGGTGAGACAGTCTTCTCTAGACTGGGACCTGCTACTTGGAAATACCTGCCTACTGACATCAAAATACAGAAACCATTAAAAGCTTCAGATACTAATCTATGAACCTATGAAAGATGCACTTACAGAGTATCTCTTTACTGAATCTGCCTGCAACTGCTATAATGACAATGGTTACATAACTTACCATCTGATATCAAGAATAATAGAATACATTTAATTTATTTTTCTTAGCCTCTTTACATGACATCTTAAATGCACATATTTCACATGTATATAGGAGTTTATGTATTTATGATTGCACTTTATTTTATGCAAAACTTAGTTCGCATTTTGTATATATATATATATATATATATATATATATATATATATATATATATATATATATATATATATATATGTTTTCTCAATGCCCTCTGACTGTATCTTTTAACGTTATCCTATCTGCATTCAGTCTTACTATGTTCTGAATTTTGCTATGTACCTACTTTGTATATACTATTTTTGATTGATAGACAATGATATCTCTTCTGGTCTTTGACCTCGGTTGTGGCTGAAAGGGTCTGTGCCCCAGTCCACTTACCTGGTGAACAAATAGTAAATAAATACATGAACAGGATCCATACCTACTAGAGGAACTGGACAAACAATGGGGCTAATCTGAGAGACGTATGGTTCAGGTGAGGCTTGCAGTCAAGTGGGACAAGATACTTTCCAAGGGTCTAAGGAGAAAAGGTTTCTCTTAAAGGGAAGGCCACAGCAGGGGAAACTATATGTAAATGAGCCAGGGCAGGTAGAGAATAACATTTGCCTTGCCCTGTCTGGTTTGATGGAAAATGACATAAAGGTGTAAAGAAGACCAACAGGCTAATGTTGGACCAGAGCATCTGGGAAGTCTGCCCAGTCAGGAATAAGGTATACATAGCTGCTTTAGGATGCAAAGAGATTGCAGCAAGGATTTTACCACTGACAGAAGACAGCTTTCATCAATGAACAATTGAAAGACCACTTACGGTGCATCAGTAAACATCAACTGAGTCTGTCTACCAGAGTGTTTACTTGACAAAGGATACACATTAATATTAGAAAGGCATGAATCAATATGGCCCATTCACTTAGTCTCATGACCTCGTGACACATGGCACTGGAGTGAGTTCTCCCTTGCTTGCTGATGTGCAAAACAACTGCTATGTTGTAGCAATGAATGCCAATGGTACTCTGGGGAAGGAGGTCCTGTAAAGCCTGCAACATAAGGAGGACCATTTTCCTTTCCAATACAATGGTGTGCAGAGAGGCCTCTTCTTGTTACCAAGTCCATTGGACTCTCTGCATCAAACAATGCCCTCCATCCTAGGAAAGATGCTTTTGTGGTGACATCACACTTGGGGGGGCTGCCCCAAGATAGACTGGCATGAAGAATCTTCCATAACAAATGCTGATTGCAAATCCATAAGATCATGCCTGTTGATACACTGGATCCACATTCTGAGATTACTGTATCCTGAGTGTCCTTTGAGAAACTGTCATATAATATCTGACAAGTGGAACTAGGAAAATTGGCGTTGCCAGAAGACCCAGAATCTTGAGGCAAGAAGCTGCTATTGCTGATGGGCTGTTTAAAAGGTGGTAAAGGATGGCTTAAAGTTTCCATATTTTATCTGCTGGAAGGCTAGCAATGCAAGTGTTTGCATCCAAGTAGCAGTCAATGAAGATCTTTAATTGCAGTGGCACCATCTCTGACTTTGCAATGTTTTGATGACATTTCCAAGGACTACAAGAACTGGAGTAGATATATTTTGCTTTCATCATTGACTCTTCTGTTGATGCTCCTAGGAGCCAATCATCCAAATAAAACAGAAAAATCTTGTCAATGTCAGTCTAAGATGAGCTGCATCATTTTGCATGCATGCGATGAACATCCTGGGGTTGTGGTTTGATAAAATGGGAAGACTCTGAGCTTGTAATGATTAGCCTTTGCTCACAATAGCAAGAATTTCTTGGATGCTGTTGCTATCATTATATGTAGGAAAGCATCCTATAGGTTCAAAGACCATATCCAGTCTCCCTTCTCCAGGCAAAGAAGTAACTGACTACACTGTAACATATATAATCTCACCCTTTTACCCTACATATAAATTTGGGCTGCTTAGGTTCTTCATCTTCTTTGGAACTAAGAGAATCTTGGATAGACTCTGGGTCATTTTTCATCTTGTTGGACACTCAGGATATCTCTTTTTGTTAGTAGACTCTCTACCTCTGGCTTGCTACTGTCTTCTGAAAGCATAGAATTATTGAAGGGACCCTGGAAGGGGCATGAATGGAATGATGGTAGCCTATGGTTACTATCTCCTTGATCCATCTGCCATGTATGATGCCTGCCAAACAGAAAAATGCTGTGACATATGACTCCAAAATGGCTCCAATGTGGAACAGATGGGCAAGTTTTCAGGGGAATTTGCAGCAGATCTCCAAAAGGAGGGCTACAAAATGATTAATTATGCATCATTTTTCCTTCTGTGATTGAATCTGTTCTGGAAACCCCCGTGGCCATACTGCTTTGTGTCAGAACAATGCTTAAATGGAAGCTGTTGGTCCTCCTTAAACTGTATGTTTTCTACACACTTCTGGTTGTAAGAAAATACTCTCTCTGGTCTGGAAAAACTTTACACCAACAACTGAAAGTCTCTTTACTTACTGCATGCTCTTTCTTAACTTCTCTTTCATCTGAGGTCGAAATAAAGACAACAAGATTATTAGTGGCATTAATGAAGGATGCCTTGAAATTCTTCACAATGTCTGAGTTAGGCACAACACTGAACAACAATACCCAACCCAGCTGCACGGGCTGTTCTATCTAATGAATTATACAGCAATTTCATGGACAGGTTTTTAATCATTTGATAAGGTTAACACCTGGTACACTAACTTGTGCTTTATGTTCCCACGGGGAAACTCCTTCAGCATTTCTAGGGTTTTGTCTAGAAGGCCTGGAGAAAACAAGCCATGGGCATCAAGTAGTTCATAAATACATAGGTATGTACTAGGCTAACCACCAACAGGGCCTTTATAAGTCTAACCAAGAAACCCAACCCAGCTTTGTCCCTTTGTAATATGAGCATTTGTTTTCAGGGGTACATTAGTTAGGAAATTGTTAAAGGTTTTGTGGGATGTAGGGGTATATTTATTGTCTGCATCTGTGTGTCAGAGACATGGGGGGACAGACCTGAGTTGAATTTCCAATTACCCATCCAGTGTTCAAGATTACATTTGAATAGGGTTTGGGATGGACTCTGCTTAACATGGATGGGGAGCTTATTACAGAATGTGAAGATCCTCTAATACACATATCTGTCTCACTAACATGCTCTATTTATGTTGCAAGGAAATTTAAATCCTTGGATCTAGTGATTCTGGTGCTGTTCATTTTGTAGATCTGCAAAAGGTCCATCAGAGCTGGATCCAAAGATACCTTGTATGCCAGGCATAGATCTTAGTAACTCGTAGGGGCCTGAGTATAGAGCTAGGGTTTAAAGCTATCTATATAGGGCAATGTGTTTATATCCAGGATTCGCTTGGTGAGAAACATTTGTGGGCATTCCAAATGTTGCAAATGCTTGGTCAGGTACATGCTGAAGGGGGCATTATCCTCAATGATGGGTCTGACAAGGGCCAACTAAAGTGGCACTATAAATTCCTTGGACCCAGATGCTATGCGCTTACTTATAAGTTGGGCAACATAGAACAATTCTCTTACTACTTTGACCACATGTTGGTCAATGGCCAGATTACTCTCTACATATTTTACCAGATCTCTAACTACCAGGTAAACTCTTAGCAGTGTCTTCAATGAAGAAATTAATCTGGGTGGCCATTTTCCCAAAGGCACTATAATGCACTTCTTGGCACTGAGTTTTAATCTGTGGCTTTGGTATCAGTCATTTCTCTGCATTAGACCCTCATGCAAGATGTTACTACTGTTGTGGAGGGAATCTGTGACAGCTCCCAATTTGCAGTCATCTGTGAACTTGTTTAGCCAAAGGCCCTTGACACTTGTCTTGATCAACAAGAAGTAGATATCAAACAGGAACAGCCCAACATGAAGCCCTGGGGTACCCCACTGGTGACCAGTCTCTTAGTGGAGGTGGTCTCACCAAGCCTGACTTTCTGGGTCCTAGCTGTCAGTCAGCTGGCAATTCAGTGAGTTATGTAGGGATTTATGCTCAGTTTGGTGAGTTTATCAACAATACCTGAGTGGGGTATTGTAGCGAATGCCTTAGCCAGATCTAATAAGGAAGTATGCACCATTTTTGCCTCATTCATTGCCTAGGAAACCCACTCAAAGAAGACTACCAAATTTATTTCCATTGTCTAAAAGATTGCTTATGTCTTTGTTGATCATTTCCATGATATTTCGTTGCATAACTTTGCATATTAGACTAGTCAGACTGATGGGTCTGTAGATTCCAAGGGTTGGTTGATGGCCCTGCCCCTTGTGAAGAGGGATAACTGTTGCAGACCTCAGTCATTGCGAAGATGGATAACTGTTGTAGACCTCAGTTTATAGGATACGAAGACTGTTTTGAGGCTACAGTTGAAAAGTTACTCAAGTTGTCCTGATAGGTCATGTTTCAAGCTATTTAGCAGGCAACCCAGGATATTCTTGGGGCCTACTGAGGCTGCATTTTTGGCCTGAGTGAGTGCTGACATGACCTGTTTCCTGCTAGTAAGTATTTCATGGGGGGGTGATAGCGCTGGAGCTGGGGGTGACGTTAGGGCTAAATTTGTCAAACAGAATATTTGCTGTGTTGCTCTGTCCATTGAAGGTTTTGGACATAGCTGTAGAAGGCCTTGTGGTTTGTCTTTAGCCTGTGAGGCTATCTTAACCTCATAATTGACCTTGTTGGACCTAATTAGTCCTCTTAGTTTCCTGTTTAGTTTAATAGGTGAGCTTTTGCCATTATGAGTTATTCTTTCTGATTTTAACCATAACTTTTTTCTTTTTGTTTTACACCCTATTAAGGTTAGGATTACACCTGTGTGGTTTGTTTTTAGAGTTTGTTTTGGGCTTACTTCTGGTAGGTACAGCAGTCTCTATCCTGCCATTTACATTGGTGTACAGGGTTTCTATGAACAATTCCTCATAGGTTGCTGTGAACTCTGGGTTTGGAAGGGCACTAAATGTTGGCAGACTGACACAATAGGATGCAGTTTGCTTAGGAATAGTTTGGAAATGTTACAGGTTTTGCAAGTTGATTTTAAACTTGAAGACGACAGCTTTGTGGTCCATCTACACCAGAGAATATGAGAGGCGGGGCTGAGGGGGTGAAACACTCTCCCATTTTGTTGAGTAGTAATTCCAGTATGTTTGGATCTCTGGTTGGAATGTGCACTTTCTGGCAGAGGGAATTTGTGCTAATAAAGTTTAGGAATTGTTGTGCCTGCAAGTCTGAGACAGTGTATGCTTCATAGTCTGTAGAGGGGTAGCTAAAATCTCCCATGAATAGGATATTTGATTGGATGGTGACTGTGTCCAGTAGGTCTAGGTGCGAGTTATGGGATTCTTGAGGTACAGAGGGTGAGCTGTAGCTTGCTATAATTTGATATGGGACTTTGTCTATATTGATTTGCATATGATTGAACTCATGGGCATCATCCTGTTTAACCAACCTGGAGACATACATGCTGTTAATGTAGATCAAGACACTGCCACCTTTTATCCCTGTCTGCTCATCTGATGGTCTAAATGTGTGGAAGGCACTGAAGCCCTGCAATGCCGGAGTCCTTTCTGTAGCTTTAAACCATGCCTCTTTAATGACACAGACATCTATATTCTCCAGCATGAAGAAATTTTGTTGGGTGGGAATTTCTAGTTTAGGCTCACAGCATTCAGCAGTGATACCTTTAGGTTTCTTTGTTTTTATTTGCTATGTCAGTAGGTTTATCAATCTAGCACTGTCTAAAAAGACTGCAAAAAGGGGGGGGGGGTCGGATAGAGTTTTAGTCAATATTCAGAAGCATGGGGGGGACAGGTACAGACCATCCTTGGCAAAGCAACATGGTCTGTTAACCATGTTCCCCCATGCTGGCAAATATTGAATCCCCTGGAATGATACTAGAAAGTAAGCCAGTTGCTGAAGTCAATCATCCATTGTTCATAATGTGGCATCATTCTTGGTGAATGCAGAATGCTGCTCAGTGCAAGGCATATACCTGTCTGAGGCACATATTCAGAAAGATCAATAATGTCTCTCGTTATGCAGTCCAATGAGGTATGTCTCAGGTCATTTACAACCACATACTGGTACCTGTGGTGCAATGAATTGAGTGCGTATGTAACTTGGCAGGGTCTGGTTTCAGATAAACAACTAACCATTATTCTCTCCTTGTACAGTCTGGAGAGTGGGGCATCTATAATGGAATCCCCTATGACAACAGTCCTAGGTAAAGTGTTTGCTTGTATTGTGGGCTTTGCTCTTGGGGCTCCACTGTGTGTAGTTGTACGTGTGGTGTTTGATGTTGATTTGATGTGTGCTTTAGAGATTGCTGTTGACAGTCATCACCATTAATAGGCTTAGGAGGTCTTTGAGGTTTGGAAATACTGTTTTTGGTTGCCTCAGCATAAGATGGTCTACGTGTGAGGTGAACACTGGTGGATGCAGAGTGTGTGTGTGTTCTTGACAACCTTGTTTGTAAGTGAGGGTTTTGCCTCCAAGGAAATTGTGTATGAACATCTCTCACATATTGTGTTAGTTTCTTTAAGGATTAAATGGATGTCTGTGAACATGAGGAAATTGCTTTGTCTCCAGATGTCCACATTTACCAAGCTGGCAATGGAAACATATGGACATTTCATATCCATTTGTTTGGACCTGTATTTCGGTGGGCTATTATAGGTTGAGGACTGAGTTAAGCAGGGTTGTACTAGGGAGGTCTCTAGGGTTTGGCACTAGACAGGGTTAAATATAGCTTAGATATAGTAGCAGTGTTGTTCAAAGTGAAAGCTAATTGCTCCAAGCTTGTCAAAGCACAATGTCTTTGTTTTAGCCTCTCTGAGTAACAGCTTTAGTTCCAAAATTGCATAATGCACCAAATTTATACCAGTAAAAAAGAAACTGAAATCTAACTCCTGAGCCCTCTGGGCAATAAACAGCTACGCTTTGAGCCCTTTTGGAGTTCTTCCCAACTCAGACAGATCAGGCAAACACCTTCTGCGTCAGGATGGATGATCCTAGTCCTCTTAATGTGAAAAGACAGCAATAAAGAGGACTCAAGTGCAATGCAAGAATAAAACAAGTTATTTGCTAGCTAGATTGCCCTTTTGCAAGGTAATTACAATGTAATCAATTTATGGAACAACACTCAGAGAGAAGAGAAAATTATTCAAAAAAGTACTTAAAATGATCTGAAAATGCAATACAACAGCAGAGATTATTTAAATAGCGAGTAACACGTGCACAAAATCAATTACAAAAACTTATCTTTGCCTGGATGGCACTGGATGTAGTGAAAAGACATCTTAATCACAGGGTAGGATGTCAAGCTTTGCTGAGCACTATGGAAATGAGCCTTAAATAAAGAAAGTACCTCACATATGTAAGCACTTAGCAAAATGATTTTTCACCCAACAATCACTCTTTAAGACAGCAGCAGTGACAATGGAATCAGCTACAGGAGCCTTATTACAACACTCATGGTCCTTTGAAGTCTGGTTTCCTAGGCATAGATGCTACTACATTTTGTTCTTTCAATATTATCTGCACAACCAACAACACCATATGGTCACCAGAGGGCAACCAACTAAGAAGTAGGCAGGGTGTAGCTGAAAGATTCTTGCCAGGGCTGCTCTTCAGGGAAGACTGGATAGACTTCTTTGCATCAATAACTCAAAAGCATCCTTAAATCTGAGATTAGTTGGGTAGAATACTGGGGAAGGCAACACCTCTAAATCAGTATTTGAGGTAAAGGACTCTGGAGCACTCTGTGTGGCCTCATCCAAGCACAAGGAAGATGACTCACCATCTGATACCTTTGTTCTTCCTCTGTGGCAGAAATTCACTCTTCGGACCTTCTGGGATATGGGATAAGGATAATGAGGACAAGGCACCAGACTGGGAATGTCAATATGTAAAGGAGAAGTGTGTGTCAACTCCAAGGTGAAATCTATTAACTTGAAGGTTGCATTCCCAATATTTCCAAACTCAGTTATAGACATTTGAGTTGAGATGGTCCCAGCACAGAAAATATTGATATTAACTCAACATGAGCAGGTCTTAAAGCCAAAGACAACACTGTTACCAAAGATGATTCTGACATCATAAATACAAACTCTGAGCTGCTCGACATTGACAGTGGCCCTCAGGCTAGCACTGAACAGCAATACCTTAATGTTATCCAGATTCTGTTTAGTTATGTTGAAATTTTTAGAAGACTGACATTGCTAAAAAGGCACTATGGGAGTGGACAAAGATTTAGCTAATATAAAAAAGTCTGGGGGGGGGGGGGTGCAGGCCATCTTGGCATGGATGAGCAGCTGGAACTGTCTTCCAGCTCTTCCCAGCCTAATATATATATATATATATATATATATATATATATATATATAGTACCCCTTTGAATGATATCAGAAGCTAAGCCAATTGCTGAAATCAGTAATCTTTTGTTTGTATTGTGGCATAATTATTGGTGATAGTAGAATGTTGCACAAGGCTAGGTTCATACCAGCTTCAGTCACATATTCTAAGAACACCATCATATATCTTTATATAGTCCATGCAGGTATGTCTCAAGTCATTTACACCAATATGTACTATCACTGTGTAATATGGGTACTTGAGTTGCAAGGACTTGCGTGCTTGCAGTACATGGTGAATCCTGGCACCTGATAGGCAAATGATCCAGACCCTCTCTCTACACATCCTAGTGAGTAGTGCACTGGTGTGTCTTTCCATAAAGTCACCTATGAGAAGAACACTGGATTGTGTGGCGGTTTTACTTAATGGCTTTTGAATGGAGTCAGTGTGACACTTAGAGGTATGTTTCATGGTGGGTGCTGCCTGCGATGTGTGTCTGTGCGGTTGCAGAGGGTACTTGTTTCTTAGACTATATTTAGGAGACCTTTGTGGTTTAAGTAGATTACTTTTAAGACCCTCAGCATATGTAGGTGTATAAGTTTGGTCTGAGCTGTGTGTGCTTTGTTTAATGTCGCAGTGTGTGGTGGTGATACCCTACTTGCTATTTGCTGTGGATTTGTGAGAGAGAGAGAGAGCTTTGCCTCCAATAACATTGTGTAACTACATCTCTCACTGTGTCTGTTAGTTTAAGTAGCAAGAGATTGTCCAAAAACATAAGGCAATTGCTACTTTGTCTGAGCATGCCCATTTCAACCAGGCTGGCTACAGAGTTGGTTGGAAGGTGCAAATCCATTGTTCTAGGTGCTTAGTAATGTGGGATTAAGGGGGTGTCATACCTATAGGTTTCTAGCTGATTTATTGGAGATGCTACCTGTCTAAAACAAACACTTAAAAATCTTATGTGGGATTCAGGTGTTTTTTTGTTTATTGTCAGTGTTCTGAATTTAGATATTTTGACTTGTAAGGATTAATGCTTGTCGATACTTTTTGTTAAGATAATGAGTGCCCGTTTTATGAACCAGACCCATGTATACATATGTGTGCATGTGCGTGCATGTGCATGTGCGTGTGTGTGTGTGTGTGTGTATGTATGTATACATCTACAAACACACACACACACACACACACACACACACACACACACACACACACACACACACACACACACACACACACACACACACACACAGACACACAGTGGCCCACATTCTGTTATCATTGAAACCAATGACAGAACCATTTTTACAAGGGGGGGCTGCATCCCTTTCCATATTCCCTATTTGTGACTACATTACCTTTAAGGGTACATTAAATTAGAGAATAGGGAAATACATTTATTCCCTATATCTACAGACAGGAGGCATGGGGCAGAACTCCCATGCTGGCAGTGTGTAGGGTGCTCTTCTTCTATAACAGTGCTCGGGGTAAACTATTATGATTACAGAATGAAGTGCCTCTCTATCTAACAACCTTAAGTATTTTTGCTACCATGGTTCATAAACAGTGTGGTGTAGCATCAGACAGTTACTTTAAAATGATCCAGCACGCAGACAAATCAAACACCACAAACCGTTTCCATTAACAGTCCAAACAGGTATCTGGTCTGGTCTGGTTATGAACCAAGCCTTTGTAACTGTTGAAGTCGCTTTCAAACTATAGACCAGTGAGAGGTGAAAGTCAGCATGTACAATTGCAGTGAGATAAATGGTACTTTACATTTAGCGGTCAAAGACAGCTATCAATTATGAACTAATGTACAACTAAACTGCAATAAGGGAACAATAAAAGATATTCAGAGAATAAAAAAAGGAAAAATGGATGAAGGTCTAAGACACACAGGACAATGGGATGAATACCAACTGGGAAAATTAAGAAAAGCGAGTGGAGTAGAACAAGGACTTGTTATTTGAAAGGATTCAATTTAAAATGAAAAGTAAAGTAAACATGGGAAAATAAGGAGGCAGAAAAAGGGATATTTGAAAGGTTAAGTCTGGTTTAGGAAACACAATGGGAAGATTCAGTGAGATGGCCTCAAAGAGTGATACTCATTTTGGTAAAGATCAGCCTGACAGAGGTGATCAGAGTGGAGCAAATGGTGCAGGACTATTCCTTGCAGATTCCACAGTGACCCATATCAAATGATGGTTCTGCCAAGTGTGACACATTCATGATGCAAAAGTGCATAACCCTGCCTCTTTCAAAGTCAAACTACTGTCAGATCTAAACTGTCAAAGATGCACATACCTGTTTTGCAGGTATGGAACAGTACACTACCTAGCTTTCAATTTATTATTAAAAAACGTTTGTGTATTGTCACTCATCTGATGTTATAATATAACTGTGAAGTCTGTGTGGTTACTGTAAGCATTTTTTAAGTCGATTAAGGAATAACATAATATTTTGCTTATATGATGTCTGACTTGAAAGTGAAACCCGTTAAATGCTACTGATGAAATTTTATGCCCTAATCTAAATACTCGCTAGAGGGCTAAACTGGAGCTTCTGAGTACATTTAATAATTTCAGTCTGAATACTTCACTTTGTGCTCACAAACATTATTATGTATCACACTAGTGATAACAAGTCCCCAAATAATTACAATTTTTTGGTACAGATATTTAAAATGACTCATCTAGGTTAAAAGAAAGAAGTTATGTACTCACCATAACGTTCCATCTGTGTTGTCCATTTTCATTTTTCCTCGACTGCTGGATTTGGGTCAGACTAGTCCACTTCTTCCAGATTGTAGATCACTTGAACTCTCAAGCTCCTCCCTTTACCCATAATGCCCTAGTCACCTTACATACCTCAGATCTAGTTTGCTGCACACAAACCTACAGAGCAGTAGATAATAAAGAAAGAATGGAATCTGGGGCTCAGACAAGGAACAGAGGTTCTTCCAGTATCCTTTGATCTTTCTAGGAGTAAATTAAGGGAGAGGGTGGTGGGTGGGAAGTTGAGGAAGAATGAAAATGGACAATACAGATGGAATGTTATTGTGAGCACATAACTTTTTTATCTTATGTTGTCATTTTCATTCATTCCTCAACTGCTTGGACAGAGTCCCCAGCTACCTAAATACCGGGAGGACACTAAGGAAGGATATTCCTGAGCATTGCTGCTCTTCCATGTAGAGGCCAGATCCAATCTGTAATGAGCAAAAAATGTATGAGGATTAGCCCAAGTTGTAGCTGCACAAATATCATCCAAGGAAGTTCTAGGCAAAAAGGCTGAAGAAGGTGCCATAAACCCATTGGAATGTGCTTTTGGTGATTTTGGTAAAGGCAAACCCACTTTTTTATATAAAAAAATAGTAATACAATCAGTCAAACATTTGGCCAAAGTCACTTTGGAAACCAGTTTGCCTAATTTTGATTCAGAAAATGAAACAAATAATTGTTCAGATTTCCTAAAATCTTTGATTCTGTGAAGGCAGAAATGTAACTGTGAACATCCAACAGGTGCAACATACATTCTCCTTTGTATGCAAAATCTGGAAAGAAGAATGGAAAGTTGATAACCTGATTAATAATAGATACTGACACCACCTTAGGTAGAAAGGAAGGATTGGTCCATAGAGATACTCTATACTTCTGATAAAATAAATGAAGTTTAGAAGAGACAGTCTGAAGTTCAGACACTCTTCTGGCAGAAGTAACAATTAAGAAAATAGCCTTCCAGGTCAAAAATCTTAGTTCAGACTTCGCTGATGGTTCAAAGGGGAGTTGGGTTAAGGCCTGAAGAACAACATTTAAATCCAAAGGAGGAGGAGGATCCTTTAGAGGAGGTCTAAGTAAATATGTTCCTCTTTGCAAAGCTTAGAGGAAGCTAAGGTCGAGCTATTTACCTCTATGTGAAAGTTAGAAATGGCTGCTAATTACATTCTGACTGTTGAACAGCTAGCTCCTTCACTGAAAATTGTAGCTAAAAAGTTAAGAACATTAGAAATGAATGTTAAAAATGGATCTAAATTTGTTTTATGTGCTCAAAAAACAAATCTTTTTAATTTACTTTTCTAAAATTTTCTACTGGAAGCTTTGCAGGATGATAACAGAATGTGAAGGACAGGGGAGGACAGCCTGGGCTGCCTAGCAATCAATGGAACTGGAGAAACCATGCGGTAAACTTGAGGCCTGAAAACAAGAAAGGAGTTCCACAATGGGGTACTTATCTATCTGATGATGACTTCTCTCAAGTGCAGAATGACTGACACACTTGTACATTGCTTCAGGCTCCAGTGGCAAGAAAAGACTGAAGTGATGATGCAGGCTGGCTCCCTTTATACCTGAGCGTACTGACGTAAGTTAGGGTGTCCGTCAGCCTGGGAGGTGAAAAGAGTTTTATCTGGTAGTCAGACTGGCCAAGGTCTTTCGTGGCAGGAAATCCCAACAGTCAGGACTGCAACAGTGAAACACGAAGAGCATCTGGAGAAACCATGCTGTCAACTTGAGGCCTGAAATATCTAGATGAGTAATGTCTGTTGGGTGAGACAGTGGGTTTGGAGTTGGATCCAGAATCCTGGGCAGATGTAGAGGATGAGGCCATAGGAATGGAAACTAGTTCTGATCAGGCCAGTAAAGACAATGACAATAACTATGCTCTTCAACTGAGATGCTTTCTGGAGAAATTTGAGAATGAGGGGTAATGGGGAGTAAGCATAAAGGAGACCAGAGGGCCAAGTGTGAAGTACAGCATCTCTTGAAGGCTTCCCCATGGGGGGAATCAGGGCAAAGAACCTGCTGCACTTGTTGTTGAGGGAAGATACAAAAAGATCGTAGCATGGTTGGACCCATCAATGGAAGATTTTCACAGTCACCTTCATGTTGAGTGACCACTCATGAGGCATTAGAATAAGCCTGTTTAACTTGTCTGCAATGTTGTTGGACTTCCCCAGGATGTGCATTGCTGTCAGAAAGTGAATGGATGATATTATCCATTACCATACTCCTGTAGCTTCTCAATATAGAGGGTAAGATCTAGTCCCCCTTGTTTGTTGATATACCAGACCAATGAAATATTGTCCATCTGAAACATAATAGTCCTGGTGAAGAGAGTGTCTTGGAAGGGCTGCAATGCTAGGAGGACGATCTCATCTCTAGGACATTGATATGCATGTAGGCCTCCTTTTGGGACCATGTGCCTTGGGCTGTCCTTCCCAAGAGATGCCCCTCACCTGATCTGAGAGGCGTTTATGGTCACTATAACCCTGGGTTGAGGGAGAATGAAGGGACAGCTTTCTTGTATTTCACTGGAATGGATCCACCATAGAAGATCATTTTTGCATGTTTGTGTTATTTTGACTTGACTTGTTAATGGTTGTTGGAGAAGAGACCATTGAGTTGTGAGTGTGCACTGAAGGATTCTCGTAATGTACCTTGTCAGTGGTATCAGAGTAATTGCCGCTGACATTGATACCAATGCTTGGAGTATTAGATGGCCTGAAAGAGAACTCTGAAAGATCTTTTTGACCTGGAACTGGATTGTTTGAATTCAGGACAGAAGTAGGGAAGCTATCTGATTGGCCGTACTGAACAGAGCACTGATGAATTCCAGAGATTTGTTGTAATTGATAGAACTCTCCAGACGAGATCACAGTGGAGTAAGTAGTCCCATGCTTGAATTACTTGATGCATGGTCAGACTGCTCGGGAGCCAGTCATCCAGATATGGAAACACTTGAAATCCCCAGTCTCAAGTGAGCTGCAACTACTGCCATGCACTTGTTAAACATCCTGCAGGCTGTGGTGAGACCAAAGGGCAGTGCTCTGAATTGGTAATGAATGGCTCCAACCCAGAAGCATAGATATCTTCTGGATTGTTTGTTCATTTTTATGTGATAGTATACACCCTGAAGATTTATCAAGTACATCCAGTCATCCTTGTGCAGAAACAGCAGAATGGACTGAACTGTGACTATCCAGAACTTTGTATACTGAACCAACTGATTTATTTTGCTGAAATCCAAGACTGGTCTCCACTCCCATGTCTTTTTTGGCACTACAAAGAATCCTGAATAAATTCCTGCTTCTATATGGTCTGGGGACCTCTTGGATGACTTCTTTATTCTAGCAGCTTGTTTATTTCTAGTACTGGTGCTTCCCTCTGAGTGGGTGTAACACTGGGGATTTTCTTTAATACTAGAAGGAGTGAATGGAACAATGGTATTGCATAATCTCTGGATATTATCCTCTGCACCCATGTATCTTTTATAATTTCTAGGCAGGGTCTCTAGTGCAGGGAAAAATGACCCCTAACTGCCTCCAGAGATGGACAGTCAGGCTTCTTTTCAGGAGCACTAATTGGATCTGTCAGAGAAAATATCCCTGGTTATATGGACCACCTCTGCCACGAGGACAGAGTCTTTCATTTGAGTTCCCCCCCACTGCCCCTGGGGGGAATTGTCTCCACAAGGATCTTGCAAGGGACCCTGGGATTTTTTTAACTACATTTTTCATCTGCCTCATTGGTTCCTAGAACAGGTCCATTCAGGTGTCAAAAAAGATATGCCAAAAGCAGTCAGGGTTTTCCCTTCCTGCTTACACCTAGAGACCGTGTCTTTAACTTTGGGGCCAAATAAGGAAATTCTGTCAAAGGAAGCACTGATGAAAGAAGATTTGAAGGGTTCCACAAAATCACATAAGTGCATCTAGGCATGTCTTCTGATGGAAATGCCCTTCACCCTTCACCCGTGAGGTACATTCAGCTACGTGGAAGCTAAGCCTCATGGATGAGTTTGAAATAGACTGAAGGGTAGCCAAATGCAAGGAAATAGTACTCTCTACCTTGGAGGATATGGTCCCAGAGAGGGATTTGGAAAGTTCTTTGATCAAATCCCTCTGGAGTCTCATAAAATGTACCAAATAATTCAGCAACCTGAGGGTCTCATAAAGTGTACCAAATAATTCAGCAACCTAAGGGCGAAGGTCACTGAAGCACTGACTCGCTTCTTAAACCTGTCCAGCACCCTAGACTCCCTGTTGGGGGGTGGGTGGACAGAGGAACTTTGTTCTGCTAGTTACTTTTTAGTGGCCACCACTATGTCCATGGCATCAAAGGGGAATCCTTTACTCTAGTGTGTGATACCAGGATCCTGTCTGGTCTCTTAACGACTGGCTCAGTTGTGTCTGGTTCCTTCCATGCCTGTCGAGAGAGAGAAACTAAATTTATGAGCACATCGGTGGACAGAGTCACCTAGGAGGTAGACAGGCCAGCTATGGAGGCCTCCCGGAATACCAACTCCTCTTAGGAAGGGTTATTAGGGGACCAACCACCCCTTTGTTTTAGGAGTTCTAAAATATCTCCAAAGGAGACATCATCAAGTGGTGTAGACAGTCTAAGTGCCTCCTTTTGCACTTCCTCTTCCAGGGAATCTTCTCGGTGGGGTGCTCTAGGGAGGTATCTGAAGAGATAACGATACCCTGCTGGTGGACTAGAGACTGGTTTGGGCTGGCTGTCCCAATGGAAAGGATGACTGAGGATCTGGATGCAAAATTGAATGGGAGTGGAGTTTTGTAGCCAGGGAGGGTAGAGAAGTCTGAACTCTAGGAAGAGAGAAGGATCTCTCTACTATCTCAAAGGCAGAACACCTGAGAGAAACAGAAACTGATGGATTCGACAAGGCAGGCTTGTGGACCATCAGCTTCCGCTGCCCCGCAGGCAAACTACTGGTGAAGGGAGTCAGAGCAGAACTGTCTAACGCCACAGCTCTGAAGGGCAGAGATGGCTCTGACAACTTCAGAGTTGAATCTTGCACCCTGGAGCCAGTGCTGATTTTATAGCTCCAAAGTACTTGGGGCCAGACAGCTCAGAGACACCACTGGAGTCAAAAAATACCAACATCTTCAGATCCGAGGCAAACGACTACAGGGCTTTCGAATCTGATGGCTCCGAAACCAAAGGTAGGATCAGAGAAGGAGCTACTATCAGAGGTGTAGTACTAATGAGGGCCTCCTGACCCGACAGAGTAGAAGCCAGAAGAACTTCCATTTGTATCTGCATCCTGAGGAACTTCCTCATCATCCTGTCCACATCTGCTTTGGATAAGCTCCTGGAAGACTGAACAGATGAGGCCACAGAGAAGGGTCTTGAGTGGTGACAAGGGGACTGCTCCAAAAAAGGTGATGGGAGCCAAAAGGTAATTTGGTCTGACAGTAATTGAGGAGACTGGATCTGGGGTGATTTGTTGGATTTTGACCTCAGATCCAAGGAACTCAGATCTAAATATTTAGCTTGTTTCAAGGGGGGTTCTGAGGACAGAGATGAAGAAGAAGCTGATGTCCAGTCAGGAGTTCTCTTATGAGATCCCTTAGAAAGAGAATCTCTTTTTCCTAACCTTTTAGGGGTTTGAGCCCTGGAAATTGTAGATGGAGGTTTAGAAGGCAGCAAGCCCTAAGTATTAGTTTATTTTTATAATCACTTAAAGCATGGGAGTTGAATTCCTTGCAGATGTCACAGTCCAAATCCAAATGAATTGGTCCTAAACAATAAACACACTTGGAATGTGTCTCTGAATTAGGTATTTTGTGGCTGCACGCCACACATTTTTTTAAATCCTGAAGGCTTATCAGACATTTTTATTTAAATACTATAAAGAATGAAAACAATAAGGGAATTTTTTTTTAATGATAGTGAGAAGAAACAAAAATTACCAACAATTTTTATAAAAAAGGTTAAAGGGAGGAACAAGATAAAGGTATAATAATTATAAGGATAATAACTATAAGAGTTATAAAAGGAACAGCTAAACTCACAAAAATTTAAATGTTCACTCAAGAGTTTGCAGTCTATGTCCAAACACAATGGTGGCAAATGAGACCTGAGTTATGTAAGGTGACTAGGGCATTATAGGTAAAGGGAGGAGCTTGAGATTTCAAGTGATCTATGATCTGGAAGAAGCGGCTGAGTAGGATCTGAGGATTGGATGCGAGCCCAACAGTTAATGAATGAATGAACGTGATAACATCAGATCATTTAAGATTCATACTTTACTTCACATTTTACTCTGATTTTGTTACTTGCTGCAGCCTGCTGTGCTATTCTTTTATTTTGGCCACCTGTAAACATGCAAGTTTAAGTGTAATCTATTTTTTTTCAGTGTAGTTAATGTATACCGTTTGTTCCTCACTCTTTTTATGACTGAAAATAGGTGCAAGATCAGTTCACTTATCTGGTTAACTAACAAATACATGAGTTTATATAAATATACAGGAAAGAGGCATTTATCAGCTGAAAATAACAGATAAAGCCCATATTAAAATAAAAGGACTGCAGTAACACAAGGGTTGTAAATAAACTGTGCATATGTTTTCAGAATATTTTGTTTTGTACCAGGGTTCTATACAGAAAACATGCAATTTAAATTAAATGTTGCTGCACTTTATTTTTCTGGCAATAGCATGTATAATTAGCATATATGCAATTATTCCAAACAGACATCTTCTTCTATAGCACCTTGAATGCTGGAGTTAGACAATCAAATGAGATGTGCTACGAGTATCAGAGGCCAATGGATATAAAGAAAGTGCCCAGTACATTTCCATTTAATTCATCTCTCTGCAGGGTGACAGTTCTATTTTAATACAACTTGGCTAATGCATACCTCTGCTTCCTCTCCACAATACATTCTACTTGTCATAGACAATGTTAAATGACGTGCAGAGATACATCACAAAGTTCTAGAATGAGTCCCAATCCTATGGTACACTTTGTTCTATTACTCCAGAATCACTCCAACCCAGCTTCACAGAATAAAAAGTTAAAACACTTATTTTGTGTTCATAATCCTTGTCTTATTATTTGACACCAAAGTAGGTTAGCACTTCAGTGTCCCCTTCCATGTTCAATGTCTTATTGATCCAGTGTGCCCTCCCTCAACAAAAGCTCTGTCAGCACAGTGCCACCTAAGCCAAACATGGACCAAACCATAAATGATGATTCTCAGATACTGTGAGAGAAAACAGGTGCTGACTTTGTGGGAACACTGGGGAAATTCTTGGCTAGGCTTATTAGGGCCTCCAGGCCAATAGCCTAGTATTGTCCTATAAACCTATGAACCTATGAGTGTACTTATTAATATGTATCACTATCAGTTGGCTCTTGCAATAAATGTATACTTGCAGGACTCCTGCTCTGTCTTTGGTGGCCACTAACTACATATGACATTGCCTTGTCCATTAATCGCTTATACAAAGTGACCTGTACCACATATGCCTTTCAGTTCTTTCTAAATTTTGGGAACAAGGATCTTGAAGAAATCTTCTTGAAATACTCTCTTCTCAGTCTGTCAGGCTCAGACTCAGACATGCCATTTTAACTGAGCAGCAAGCAAGGCACTAATAAGTACATTATCTGATATAAGCAGTCCACACTGTAAACTGAACAAAGGGATTTGATTTGACAAACTGTATTAAACTTCATAAATGGGACTTGAACCCTGAGTCTTCTTGCCTGAAGTTACATGGGTTAAACACAGTAGCAGTAGTCCTTCTCATACATAAGGTTGGCCTTTTTAAATTAACTGAACAAACTTAACTCAACCAGTTGACTTTCTGCCTGCCTATGTTACAGACTAAGTCAGCTAACTATAACTTTTTAGTATAAAGACAATACTGTAGTTTTACTCAGGCTTGCTTTGTTAGACACAATACTGCCTTCTACCACTCAAGTGCTTTATGTACTGCTTCTCAACAATTCTCCTCTGCTGTTTGGCTACTATCTGCCACCTGAGAACTACAATCAGATTGGAGGTCCCAGGTCAGTGTTAAAAAAAGAAAAAAAATGCATAGATGAGAACAATACAAATACAATACAAACACACATTGTTTTTACCCCTGGGGAATCAAGTCCCCCCCCCCCACACACACACACAGACATCCACGGATCTGATGCTCTATCAATAGTCAGTAAACAACTGTAGAATAATCTATACTGGCACTTACCAACAAACCATCCATCGTCACACTTTTCCATAACATCAATTGTGTCTCCTTCTCTTAGTTCTAATTCATCTTCATTACGAGGATTGTAGTTATAAAGCACTTGGTACCTATACAGAAACAATGAATATGTTTTAAGCCTGTTACAATACCTACCAAAGTAAAAACTTACAATTTCTTGCAATTCCAAGTAAATCCCATTTCTCTAGTTGTTATCTTACAGGAAAATGCAACAAGAATCCTGAATCAAACTCAAAATTTGAAGAGATTTTTTTTTGTTTGTTTAGAATGTGCTAAGATAGGCAAAACATAATTCTGGAATCTCTCTATTCCAACTATATAGCCCACTCTTGGAACTCTATCCCCTCATTGCTTAAACATACTAGCAACCTTTCCAATTTCAAGTCCAATATAAAAGATACCTATCTAACACCTGAAACTGTACATCCACAACCCTCAAAACAGGTACATGTTCACCTACTCTCTGTAACTATGCCTTTCTCACTATAAATTCACTAACACCTCCATATCTTAGTAGGTACTAATGATCCAATATCAAAAGAAGCACTCACTTTAATGATACCATACTACAAATGTATGTGTTTCTATCTCTTCAGTTAACACTTACTATTTATTTTCTCCCTCGTCTCCTTCCACAACATTCTCAATCTAATGATAAGCAAGTCTTTCTTCTTTTGGCTTTTCCCGGTTAGGGGTCGCCACAGCGGATCATCTGTCCGCTCATGACTGGCAGTGGAGATCTCGAGTTGCCAACCTGGTGCCCAACCTTCCACAGAAGGTATATACACACACACACACACACACACACACACACACACACACACACACACACACACACACACACACACACACACACACACACACTCATGCATAGGGCCAATTTGGAGTGTCCAGTCCACCTACAGCATGTCTTTGGGATGTGGGAGGAAACTGGAGCACCCGGAGGAAACCCACGCGACCACAAGGAGGACATGCAGACTCCACACAGAAGGCACCCCAGCTGAGGATTGAACCAGAGAAAGTACAGTTGTGTACACTTACCATAAATGTAGATGTTAGAGTGTATTCACTTGCAGTCATTACATTTGGGTTATTTGCCTGCAGGTAGCCCACAGTCGGCCTGATTATCAAAGTCTTGGGTCCTGCGTCGGTTGCTGTCTCATCTTCCATGACGTCAGTTAGTCAGGGGTATAAAGCATGCAGCCAAAGTGATTACATCAGTTTTTCTTGCCCCAGATGTCAGGTGCCACCATAATGGGAAGCAATTATATACAAGGTTAAACCTCCAACAAAAGCAAATACACCAGAAAGCTTTAAGCATAGTAAACAAGAATAGAGGTATAGTCAATAAAAGTCAGGGGGCTGGAGGGAGAGTAACCAGGACTGCAACAGTGAATACATTCGAACATCTACATTTATGGTAAGTATACACAACTGTGCTATGTTCTTCGTGTTTCACTGTTGCAGTCATTACATTTGGGTAGATTCCCAAAGCTAAGGAAGGGAGGAGGCAATTAGACAGCATTAGGACCAGCTATAAGGCCCTGGAAGACTGCAGTGGCAAAGCCAGCTCTGGATTTAGAAAAAAATGGCAAGTGGTAATGTTTGGTGAAGGTATGTACAGAATTCCAAGTAGCAGCTTCTAGGATGTCCCTGGTAGGGACATCTCTGAGAAAAGCTGTAGAGGTGGATGCAGCCCTGGTGGAATGAGGTCTTATCCCCTGTGGGGTAGGTTTTCCATGGTGCTTATAACAGAAATGAATGCAATGGCCTATTCCCTTACACATGATTTGCTTTGAAATGGCCATCCCCTCTGCCCCTGCAGGAAATGCAACCAGCAGCTATTCAGATTTCCTGACAGGCTTAGTCCTGTCCAAGTAAAATCTAAGTTGTCTGTGCACATCCAAGGAGTGCAGTATTCTTTCCCCTTTGTTCAGTGGATTAGAAAGGAAGGTTGGCAAATGAATGGACTGATTAAGGGCCACACTGGATACCATCTTGGGCATAAAGGAAGGATTTGTCCTGAGGGACACCATGTCCGCATGAAAGATGATGAAAGACTCCACTGCCATGAGAGCTTGTAATTCAGACACCCTTCTTGCTAAAGTGATGGCTAGAAGGAAGGCTGTTTTCCAAGAAAGGAATTTCAACTCTGCATTTGCAGCTGGCTCAAAGGGAGGTAAAGTGAGCTTTTCCAATACAAAGTTAAGGTCCCAGGCTGGAGTAGGGGCTCTCCTGGGTGGTCTTAAGTTTTTGGCCCCTCTGAGGAATTGCTTCAGCAGTGGACAAGAGAAAAGGGGTGGCTCTGTATTATAATGTGCTGAAATGGCTGAGGCATGAATTTTGATGGAAGAAAAGGAAAGGCTCTTGTGAAGCATCTCAGTTAAGTATTGAAGAATGTGCGATAAATTGGGCACTGTTGTGCCCATCCCCTGAGTTTGGCTACAGGAACAGAATCTTTTCCATTTTTCAGCATAGGATTTTCTAGTACTAGGCCTCCTTGCCTCCAGAATGACATCCATCACTTGCTTACTGAGGGATGGTAACGGAGAGATCAGATAATTAGCCAGGCTGCAAGGTTCAGGGTTTGAAGCTGTGGGTGCAGAATCTTGTTCTCCTGCTGGAACAGCAGGGAAGGGATCTGAGGCAGGTGCCATGGTTCCAGCAGTGACAAACTGCGCAAGAGGGGGTACTAGTGTTGGTGTGGCCACTCTGGTGCAATAAGTATTGTCCTTGGTTTGTCTTGTTTGATCTTTAGTAGCACTTTGGAGAGGAGAGGCAGAGAGGGAAAGGCATAAACTGATAGGTTTTCCAGGTGAAGGATAGGGCATCCATTTTCCAAGCTTATCTGTGGGGAGTCCTTGTGCAGAATTTGTCCAATTGGTAGTTCTGAGGGGAGGCAAACAGGTCTATCTCTGGGCTCCCCCATTTGTTTCTCAAAATGTTGAATATCTTTGGTTCTGGTTTCCACTCCTGTGGGTCCATGAGATTTCTGCTTAGATCGTCTGCCAGTGTATTTAGCTTGCCTGGCAGGAATTGAGCTTGTAGGTGCACTTGGTAGCTCAAGGCTGTGTTCCGCAGAGCCATGGCTAGTCTGCAGAGAGGGTATGAGTGGGTTCCCCCTTGCTTGTTTATGTACCACACAATAGTGGTGTTGTCCGTCTTTATCAATAATTGTCCTAGAAGAATGTGGTCCTTGAAGGCTGACAGAGCATTCTGTACAGCTAACATTTCTTTTTGATTGATATGCAGGTGCATTTGACTCGGGTTCCATTTGTCCTGAATGCACTGTCCTGCCAAGTATAGTCTGATGCATCTGTTGTTAGGGTTTGGGCGGCAGGGGGTAGAGTGAATGGCAGTCCCTTGTTGTGGTGGCAGGCCTCTGCCCAACAAAGGAATGATAGGAATCATTGATTCTAGGTCCTGAGACTGTTGACACCATAGGCTTTTTAGATACCATTGTAGTTTCCTCATATGCAATCTTGCATATGGAATTAGTAGAATGTAAGATGCCATGAACCCCAGGGCTTGCAGTATTTTCCTTGCAGATAGCTGGGTCTTTGTGGCCATTAGTTTGAAGTAGGCTGTCAAATAAACTTGTTTCTCTGGCGTGAGTTAGGCCATCTGGGAAGTTGTATTCAAGCTTGCTTCCAGGAATACAATTTGTTGGCAGGGTACTAGATGTGATTTCTTTTCATTTATGGTGTACCCCAGAGAAGTTAGTAATTTCTTTACAAATGCCAGATGATTTAATAGTATGTCCTGGCTTTCTGCCTGAATTAAACAATCGTCCAGGTATGGGTATATTTGAATATTTCTTTGCCTGCAAAATGCAATGACTGGAGCTAGGCACTTTGTGAATACCCTGGGTGCAGCAGATAAGCCAAAGGGCAATGCAGAGAACTGATAGTGCATGTAGCCTGCTCTGAAGTGTAGGTATCTTCTGCAAGCTTCCCTGATTGGGATGTGCAGGTAGGCTTCTTTTAAATCCATTGTTGCCAACCAGGCATTTTTGCCTAGCATGGGAAGCAGCTGATGACGAGTTAGCATTTTGAATTTTGGGATTACCAAAAAGTATTTAGGATAGACAGGTCCAGGATAGGACACCAGGAATTGTCCTTTCTGGGTACCAGGAAAAGACTTGAGTAAAAACCTTGCCCCCATTCTTCTTCTGGGACAGGTTGAATAGCCTTGATGCTTAGAAGAGAGAGAACCTGCTTTTGAGCCTCTGCCCACTGATTTGGGGGTAGGTCTGGCCAACCGTTTGGGGTTGGTAAGGAGTGGAAGGGGAATCTGTACCCTTGGGAAACTATATTTAAA
Organism: Protopterus annectens; assembly: GCF_019279795.1. Lineage (NCBI taxonomy): Eukaryota > Metazoa > Chordata > Ceratodontiformes > Protopteridae > Protopterus > Protopterus annectens. The sequence goes on from NC_056729.1 coordinate 1,036,352,930, forward strand.
ACCCATTTGTCTTGGGTAATGAGCTCCCAGTTTTTTGCATGCAGGGCGATCTTTCCCCCTAAAGGAACAGTCAGTTGAGCAGGGCTTGGAAGGTTTAAAGTTAAGTCATTGTGACAGTTTACCATAGGAGGGTGTCTTACTACTTCCAGCTTTGGAAGTGGGAGCCCCCCACTGCTTAGGCCTGTGAGTACCTTGAGACTGAGGCCTGGGTGGTCTGCTGGTTCTGGATTTGGACTGAGAAGGCCTGGAAGGGGCAGGAAAGGACCAATTCTTAGAAGGCCAGTGCCTACTAAATCTGGGAGGCTGTACTTGCAGGAATTCTTTAACAGTTTGCACACCAGTACTGTTAGCCAACAGGGTGCTGGCAGAAATTGGGCTACTGTTGGCTGAAGGAGGAGAAGAGGCGGAAGGCATGGCTGAAGGCAGGAAGAGAGGAGAAAGGCTAGGACTGTGGCAATGAGGGTCGGAACTTTGAATGTTGGCAGTATGACTGGTATAGGGAGAGAGCTAGCTGATATGATGGACAGAAGGAAGGTTGGTATATTGTGTGTGGAAGAGACCATATGGAAGGGGAGTAAGGCTAGGTGTATCAGAGATGGGTTCAAATTGTTTTATCATGGTGTGGATGGGAGGAGAAATGGCGTAGGAGTTATTCTGAAGGAACAGTATGCGAAGAGTGTTTTGGAGGTGAAAAGAGTGTCAGATAGAGTGATGTTTATGAAGCTGGAAATTGATGGTGTAATGATGAATGTTGTTAGTGCATATGCTCCACAAGTTGGGTGTGCAGTGGATGAGAAAGAAAAATTTTGGAGTGAATTGGATGAAGTGGTGATGACTGTACCCAAGTATGAGAGAGTGGTGATTGGAGCAGATTTCAATGGGCATGTTGGTGAAGGGAACAGAGGGGATGAGGAAGTGATGGGTAGGTATAGTGTTAAACAAAGGAATGCAGAAGGTCAGATGGTACTGGATTTTGTGAAAAGGATAGACATGGCTTTGGTGAATACGTATTTTAACAAGAGGGAGGAGCATAGGATGACATACAAGAGTGGAGGAAGATGCACACAGGTGGATTATATCTTATGTAGGAGGGCCAGTTTGAAGGAGATTGGAGACTGTAAAGTGGTGACAGGAGAAAGTGTAGTTAGGCAGCATAGAATGGTGGTTTGTAGGATGACGTTGGTGATCAAGAAGAGGAGGAGGAGTGTGAGGGCAGCACCAAGGATCAAATGGTGGAAACTGAAAAAGGGTAATTGTGACGTGGAGTTCAGGGATGAGTTAAGGCAGGCACTGGGTGGCAGTGAAGAGTTACCAAATAGCTGGGTAACTACAGCAGAGTTAGTAAGGGAGATGGCTAGAAAGGTGCTTGGCATCACATCGGGACAGAGGAAGGATGACAAGGAGACATGGTGGTGGAATGAGGAAGTACAGAAGAGTATACAGGCAAAGAGGCTGGCAAAGAAGAAGTGGGATTGTCAGAGAGATGAAGAAAGTAGACAGGAGTATAAGGAGATGAGGTGCATGGCAAAGAGACAGGTGGTGAACGTTAAGGATAAGGCATATGAAGAGTTGTATGAAAGGTTGGACTCTAAGGAGGGAGAAAAGGACCTGTATCGATTGGCTAGACAGAGGGACCGAGCTAGGAAAGATGTGCAGCAGGTAAAGGTGATAAAGGATAATGAGGGAAACATACTCACAAGTGAGGAGAGTGTGTTGAGGAGATGGAAAGAGTACTTTGAGGGGTTGATGAATGAAGAGAATGAGGGAGAGAAGGTTGGATGATGTAGGGATAGTGAATCATGAAGTACAATGGATTAGCAAAGAGGAAGTAAGGTTAGCTATGAAGAATGGAAAGGCTGTTGGCCCAGATGACATACCTGTGGAAGCATGGAGGTGTTTAGGTGAAATGGCAGTGGAGATTTTAACCAGATTGTTTAATGAAATCTTAGAAAGTGAGAGGATGCCTGAGGAATGGAGAAAAAGTGTTTTGGTACCAATTTTTAAGAAAGAATAAGGGTGATGTGCAGAGCTGTAGTAACTACAGACAAATTAAATTGATCAGTCACAGCATGAAGTTATGGGAAAGAGTAGTGGAAGCTAGGTTAAGAAAGGACGTGATGATTAGTGAACAGCAGTATGGTTTCATGCCGGGAAAGAGCACTACAGATGCGATGTTTGCTCTGAGAGTGTTAATGGAGAAGTACAGAGAATGTCAGAAGGAGTTGCATTGTGTTTTTGTAGACTTATAGAAAGCATATTACAGGGTGCCTAGAGAGGAGTTGTGGTATTGTATGAGGAGGTCAGGAGTGTCAGGGAAGTATGTAAGAGTGGTACAGGATATGTACAAGGGTAGTGTGACAGCAGTGAGGTCCGCAGTGGGAGTGACGGATGCGTTTAAGGTGGAGGTGGGGTTACATCAAGGATCAGCTCTGAGCCCTTTCTTATTTACAATGGTGATGGACAGGTTGACAGACGAGATCAGACAGGAGTCCCCATGGACTATGATGTTTGTAGATGACATTGTGATCTGTAGTGAGAGTAGGGAACAGGTGGAGGAGACCCTGGAGAGATGGAGATATGCTTTAGAGAGAAGAGGAATGAAGGTCAGCAGGACTAAGACAGAATATATGTGTGTGAATGAGGGGGAGGATAGAAGAATGGTGAGGATGCAAGGAGTAGAGGTGGCGAAGGTGGATGAGTTTAAATACTTGGGGTCAATAGTTCAGAGTAACGGTGAGTGTGGAAGAGAGGTGAAGAAGAGAGTACAGGCAGGATGGAGTGGGTGGAGAAGAGTGTCAGAAGTGATTTGTGACAGACGAGTACCTGTAAGAGTGAAAGGGAAGGTCTACAAGAGGGTAGTGAGACCAGCTATGTTACATGAGTTGGAGACAGTGGCATTAACAAAAAGGCAGAAGTTTGAACTGGATGTGGCAGAGTTAAAGATGTTAAGATTTGCACTGGGTGTGATGAGGGTGCACAGGATTAGGAATAAGTATATTAGAGGGTCAGCCCAGGTTGGAAGGTTTGGAGACAAAGCCAGAGAGGCAAGATTACGTTGGTTTGGACATGTGCTGAGGAGGGATGCTGAGTATATTGGGAAAAAGATGCTAAGGATGAAGCTACCAGGTAACAGGAAAAGAGGAAGGCCTAAGATAAGGTTTATGGATGTGGTGAGAGAAGACATGCAGGTGGTTGGTGTGACAGAGCAAGATGCAGAGGACAGGAAGAAATGGAAACAGTTGATCCACTGTGGCGACCCCTAACGGGAACAGCTGAAAGAAGATGATGGTAGATTTAGCTCTTTCCTCCATCTTTTTAAGTACTTCTTCTGCTTGGTTGCCAAACAGGCGGTCTTGGTTTAAGGGAGCATCCAGTAATTTAGCTTTAACATGATCTGGCTAAGTTTGCTCCTTAAGCCAGTCATGCCTTCTAAGCACAGACCCAGTGACAGCAGCCCTGCAAGATGCCTCTAATGAATCAAAACCACATTGCAAAGTATGTTTTCCAACTTGTTCAGCAGAATGCATTAAATCCTGTAACTCTTTATTTTCAGCACAGTCAGGAATCAACATCATTTTCTGTTTAAGCAATCCAGTAATATGCTGCTGATACTTTAACATATGAAACTGGCAGTTTAAGGCCCTAATGGCCAAAGTTGCAGAAGTGTAAACCTTCTTACCCCATCTGTCCAGGGCCCTGGAATCTCTATCAGAGGGGTAGGGTTTTTAGCAGTAGTAGCCTTAATATCTTTGGGTCCCTGTGAAATGGTCTCAGGATCCGCAGTAGGATTCTTAAAGAGGAACTTGTGAGAGTCAGGTACCCTGTAATACCTGTCAGGTTTTCTGGGAGCCGGGGGAAAAGTGTCAGGGGCCAGTCTAGATTCCAAGAAGGCATCACCTACAATGTCCAGTACAGGAGGGATAGCTAAAGGCCTGTGTTGAGGTAGGAGCAATAATTCTCTAAGCCTCTTTTTGGAGTCAGAGTAATCCTGGCTTTCCCAGTGGAAATGCTCCCTAAGAGTATGCAAAGTTTCACCAAAAGAGAAATCCTCTGGAGGGGAGGCAGAGGGAATGGAGTCCTCTGTATCAGAATCCTCATAGATGGATAAGGGCAACTCTTTTGGTCATCAGAAAAAACAGAAATTTCAGAATCCTGATCAGAAGAATCAGAAGGAAAATCAGTTCTAGGTCTTTTAGAGGGAGAAGGGTGGCTTCCCCTGATTAGAGTAATAAGGTCTTCAGTCATTCTTATCATTTGTTTATAGGGGCCTGACCATGTGGTCTGGGCGTCGGTTTTCTAGTCGTGGATTGAGATTTAGGCCTTGAAGAAGAAGATGGCATCGGTTTAATATGCAAGTCAGTAGGCCTGAATACACCCTCAGAAGCCGGTGCCTGCACAGCGGCTCCGGACCCATCCAAGCTAGAGACATCTGCAGATTCCACAGTCGAAGAAGCATCTCTGGCATACCAGACTTCGAATGGGTCTCAGTAGAGGCCTGTGAATCTGAAGTAGCGGGTATCAGTGGCTGCGAAAGTGCCTCACTGAGTACCGGCGAACTGGCAACTAGCTTAACGGAAGCATCGTCGGTAGCTTTGGACCTATGCGGCCTGTCTCTGTCTTTATCTTTGCGTTTTTTTCAGAATGTCAGTAGTCGGGTGGCTTACCAAAGCCATTTCTGGATAATTGAACTGAGTACCAAAATATTTAGATGCAAAAATGAACCGACGACAAATAGTTCAAGGTTTGAATAAGGCACAAAGCTGACAGAGAGGGACGTTGGTCTGGGCCTAAGCAAGATATTCAGTACAAATGAAAATCTTTATGAGGTATTTGCTTTCCACAAGAAATACAGTTGTTAACTTTTACTAACATCGGTTTAGAGCAAGAAAACGTTTCCCCAATGGGGTACTTAGCTTTATTGAAGACTTCGGATCTGAAACTCGAAAACGAAAATTTCAGGAGTTGGATGACTGGCACTTATGAACTGCTTTTGCTTCGGGCACTGCACGGCAAGAAAGACTGATGTAATGGTGTTGGCTGCATGCTTTATACCCCTGACTACCTGATGTCATGGAAGATGAGACAGCAACCGACACAGGACCCAAGACTTTGATAATCAGGCCGACTATGGGCTGCCTGCAAGAAGATAACCCAAATGTAATGACTGCAACAGTGAAACATGAAGAACATCCTCTTGGTGTGAGGTGACAATGCTAACCGTTGCACCACTGCGGCTGCCCATAATCAAGTCTTTCTCCTTGTCCTTAATTTTCACTCCTGCTCAATACTCCTTCTCATCTTATTTTACTCCTCTATTTTGGCAGCAGAATACTCTTTTACCTCTGCACAATTTTAGAAATATAGTCAACATTTTGAATAACTATGTATTACTTTGTTTGACATAGGCTATCCACTTCTGCAGTGTATCTTGCTACTTGCAGTACATATTGCATTCTTAATATTTATTATTGTATTCTTACTACTTCTATAAATGTATTTCAATCTGTTAGTGTTTTCATTTGTTATGGTGATTTTCTTCCTTTGTATACAATTACTTATCAGCTGCTGTAAAATATTTTTATGCATGTTGGCGTCCTCCTCTTGTATACAGTTATTCAATTACTGTTTAAATGTTTTTTAATCTGTTTCCCCCTGGGCCTCCACTGAAAATGGACCATTGGCTCAGTCAGACTTGCTCAGTCAGACTTTCCCGGTTATCAAACGACAAATAGAATAAATAAATAATTTTTCTGACATTGTATTAGAACCTGTTAAGAAATCTTCCACGTGCCAATCACACAAATTTGATCTACTGACATGGGAACACCGTTTTCAAACACAGTTCAAAAAAATCTTCACGATACTTGCCAGGATCAAATGTATGGCGGTTACTAACCAAATCTGTTATGGAGAATTTTTATTAAAGGAATTCTATACTCAGATATTATACCACTCAAATGAACACATATTGAACATTACAAGTTCTTGGGCTACTCTGAACAGAAAAGGAAATGATAAACACATGCGAGCAATACAAGTGTTATGCTTTAGTGTTAAAGATTACAGTTTTAATTAACTGTACTGCATCTAACTTATGATGACAACATTAACACTGGCGGACATTTATTTACTGTAGAAATGACTGGCAAAATACTCAAAAATGCTCAGCCTTTGTTGGCTTTTTGAATACATTATAAAACAAGCACTTAAGTGGTTTTCTGCTCAGGTGGTATATATGTTCTTCATGGACTTATTTTAGAGGGAACCTTTACTTATTATTGGTTCTTGGCAAAATATGAGTATTGTTTAAGAGAACTGTAAAGTTACAATTAAATTATACCAGCACAAAGCATGTTTAATATAAAAAAACAATGAACCACTCAGGGGTGCCCTTAGACCTGACATTGTGGTAGGAGAGTCATTCACTCCCACACGTTTCTTGATTCTTCAGTTCCAGTCTGGAGGATATCAGTGTGATTAGAAAACAGGAAGTGCCATAAAAATATTCTGTCTTTGAAATTATTAAAACTACTATATAATTTGGCATTACAACAGTTTGAAAGAGGGTCTGTGGTGCACAGGAATGAAATCCGAACTGCAGACCCAATGGCCTCAGCTCATCTAGCAACTGGTGCACTGGAAGAGCAGGGGTGGGGAGAATGGTAGTCAGCAGCTGCTGCTAGATGTAACAATCTGGGGGAAGTGAAATGGCGCTGGTTTACTGCTTGGCCAACAACTTGAGGGAGCAATGGACATTACACCCTGTTAAAAATTGGCCTGCTCATCACATATCACCCTTGTGCAATCACGCTTGCTGGGAAAATCAGCATGCAAGGCATGTTTCCAACAGCAGGCAGCACTGAGTGGTGCTCAAATAAGCTATTGTGGGGGGGGGGGGGTTCAGAGACGGGGGGTAGGCTGCTATATCAGACCTGAAAGCTGTCCCACACCCTACTACTCAACTCCACTTAAATGTGAAAGAGATAGGCTGATTAGGTACCCTGAAGTTGAAAAAATGTGCCATAGGACTCTTGGTTAACCTATGGATGCCAGGCTCTTATCTCCAGAGGAATAAATGGACCAAATGGGTAAAGGTTATAGATCCATCAGGAAGGTCCAGAACAGGAACAAAAAACAATCCACATCCTAGACAATAGTCTGCAGAATGAAGACAACTGCTTCTATGCAGTTTATTGTAGATGTCCATCCAGATTTACATCACAAGCAGTGTGAATGCTATGTATTCCATGGTACTGGCAGCTACGACAGAAGCCGACAGAATAATAAGGTTGCCAGTAGCACTCAGTGCATTGCAAGACAAAATAGTTTAGTACATTATTTATTTCAGTAGTGTACTGACAGACCCTGGGCTCAGCCTAAACATCTGTATTTAGGAAACAGTGAGCTGCTAGAAAAAGTAAGAATGGCAGAAGAAACGTGAACAGCACAGTTTTCTATGCAGACATGCACTATATAATGTACACGCTGGGGAAATGTACATGGAGAAGCAAGGGGACAGTTCTTATTCTTGTTACTCTACAGATACACACTCTCACATACACATCCATGTCTGTTTGTCTATACTTATGTATGTGCGTTTGTGAGACAGTGTGTGCTCATGTATCTGAGTGAATGCATGCTTGCAAATGTCTGTGCACACTTGCATGAATGTGTACAAGTCTCTCCATCTATCTCTCTATCTTGGTGCAACCATCTTCATTCAGTGTTCTCATGGTCAGATTTTCTAAAAGAATTCAATATGCTTCCTCATATTATATGCAGCTATTCTCATACATTGTCCCCGCTTCCCTTACTGTGTCTGTACTTCAATAAATTTTATTGGATGCCCCACTGTGTCTTATAACCTAAACCTTTGTTCATATAGTGCTATGCAGAAGTCATAAATCTTCTACTCCAACATATGGATAATCTCTGTGTTACAGAAAACTTAAGGCCCAACATGTGGAAAACCTCTACCCAAACAACAAATCCAACAATGCCTCTCATTTCTGAACCACATCTGTCTTTCCATGGAAAAATCTTGAAAAATCATCTGTAACCAACCCTCACAATATACTGACCAACGTAACCTGTTATTCCTGAAACCATGACCTTCAGGGTGGCTTGCAGCACAGTGACAGCACAGTAGGTACTAACTAATTAAATTCTATTCAACATGGACAATGGTAACATTTTTATATATCTAACATGGGACTTTGGTCTTGTACACCACCCCTTCTTTATAGCTGAAATACTTCCTACTGGTTCCAATACTATGTCACCAACAGACTCTACAGAGTTAAGAATAGTATTTCCATATCCTCCATTGACCCATCCTCGCCTTATAAATCATCATTATCTGAAAACTGGTATCTGAGAAAGGAAAACACTGATCCTTGCCTTGGTATTGAACCCAAGACCCACTGCATTCTGTGTAGTTGTCAATGCCACTGGACCAACAAGAAGCAGTAGCCTGAATATGTCCAACTAGTTCCAATAATACCTCACTAACAGGCTCTACAGAATTAAGACTGGTACTTTCATATTTGTAATCCACAAAGAACAAACTGCAAACTAAGGTAGTTCAAAAGTATGGACACAGTACACCTGGAGTCGCAATTCATGATAAATAGGTTGCTTTACTATTGAAACACTGATAAAAACAAGTAAAAGATAAGCACTTTCATCTTCTTAATGAAAACTTCTTCAGATAAAACCATGTTTGAAAAACTGAGTCCATATATACACCACTCTAGATCACATGAATGCCAAGCCTCCAGTGATGTCATGCTTCCTTTGGGAGGATTTAAAGAGGATATTTAGAAGATTTAAAGGGCCATGCAGGTAAAAAACTAACCTGAATTACAACAAATTTAAGCTAGTTTATACATGTGCTTCTGATTTTTAAATACTAATAATGTACAGGTAACATATTGCAGCCATCACCTTTCTAAAGATTTCAGTTTTAAAATACAGGTGATGGATATTTGGTCATTCAAACCAGGCCCGTTCATGGCATTAAATTTCAATTGCCAGTGAAGTTCCATTTTTTCCAGATTGAGTGTCCATGGGCCCCCTCTATCTGATAGGACAAATTGTTCTAAAATGAAAAATTTAAAGGTATGGTCAGTAAATTCCATTTGTTTGGAAAGAGCACTGGAATCCTTTTTAGTTCTAATATCATGTGTGCTCATAAATTCTGTCACACAGACATCTTTCTGTCTTACCAACATAAAACCCTTCACAGTGCTGGCACTAAGTACAATAGATGACTTTAGTAGAATTACAATTAAAATATTTTTGGGGTTTAAACTGGACACCATGAATGACAAACAAATTACCAATTAAAATACACTTGCAATACAGGCAGCAGCCACATTTCACCATCCCAAAGTGCGTTGACTGTTGTACTGATTTCTTCTCAAATAAAGCTTTGAAATTTTGCCCCTTCTTATAAACAATGCTTGGAGACAAATCTACATGTTCTCTAATGTGTTTGTCACTTGTCAAAATATTACAATTTTTAGTAAGTATGCTTCTAATATGGTAGCTGTCCAAATGAAATACTGTAATAAAGGAATTCTTATAACATGTCCCAATGCAGTCATGATATGATACAGTGGGAGAAAAAGTTTCTGCTTTCTAAAGTTCATGCAAATTGTACACCAGGTACCAGGATGATATATTTATTTTGTGGGATGAAGATACTGACGTCATTCCCCAGTTCCTGGATTTCATCAACAAAACCACAGAATTTCTCCAATTCACCCACCAAGTCCATGATATCCATACAGAATATCTAGATGTTTGGCTCAAAACGGACAATATTAACAAAAGATTTACTTTTGAAATTTACCATCAAGAAACCTACTCTAACAAATTTCTCCACTACACAAGTGCGCATCCCAGAGTGCAGAAGAGAGCGGTCTTCAAAAGCCAATTCGTCTGTGCTGCCCTAAAGATCAAAGATGAAGAAAGGTTTTGGGACAAATGCAAGCTGTTAAGGGACATGTTTTTGAAATATAGATATCCACTTACTTTTATTAATGAATTAATGATCGAGGTCATGAATAAATGTGAAATGAAGCACTTCGTGCTCATCCTTGGGGTAACAGTGCAAGATCATATAAGTCCATTGGTTATGAGTACACAGACATCCACACATCTCACTAACAGGATTGATCATTATAAGAATTCCTTTATTACAGTATTTTATCTGGACAGCTACCCCATTAGAAACATACTTACTAAAAATTGGAATATTTTGACAAATGACAAACACATTACAGAACATGTAGGTTTGGCTCCAAGCATTGTTTATAAGAAGGTGCAAAACCTCAAAGCTTTATTTGAGAAAAAATCAGTACAACAATCAAAGCATTTTGGGATGGTGAAATGTGGCTGCTGCTCATACTGCAAGTATATTTTAACTGGTAATTTGTTTGTCATTAATGGTGTCCAGTTCAGACCTAAAAAATATTTTAATTGTATTTCTACTGTCATTTATTGTGCTCAGTGCCAACAGGGACAATGTGTGAATAGTTTTATGTTGATAAGACAGAAAGATGTCTATGTGACAGAATTTATGAGTACACTTATGATATTAGAACTAAATAGGATACCAAGGCTCTTTCCAAACATACCATGGAATTTCCTGACCATACCTTTATATTTTTCGTTTTAGAACAATTTGTCCTGTTAGATAGAGGGAGGCTGTGGACACTCAATCTGGAAAAAATGGAACTTCGCTGGCAATTGAAACTTAATGCCATGGACCATCACCTGTATTTTAAAACTGAAATATTTAGAAAGGTGATGGCTGCAATATGTTGCCAGTACATTATTAGTATTTAAAAAAAATCAGAAGCACATGTATAAATTAACTTAGATCTGTTGTAATTCAGGTCAGTTTTCTACCTGCATGGCTCTTTAAATCTTCTAAAAATCCTCTTTAAATATTCCCAAAGGAACCATGACATCATTGGGGGCTTAGCATTCATGTGATCTAGACTGCTGTTTATACGGACTCAGTTTTTCAAACATGGTTTTATCTGAAGAAGTTTTCATTAAGAAGATGAAAGAGCTTATATTTTACTTCTTTTTATCAGCATTTCAATATTGAAGCAGCCTTTTTATCGTTAAGTGTGGCTCCAGGTGTATTGTGTCCATAATTTTGAACTACCCTGGTACTTTTATATCTTTTAATGCCACCTTCTAAATCCTGTTCCATAAAGCTCCATTCTTGCTCATCCTCTGTTGTCAACATTCATTAATGAACTCTCCAAAGACTTACTGCATGCTCTACTTATACTTTAACCTGGTGACATAATATTTACATACAGTTCTCACACTCCCTACAACAGCAACAAGAGTTACACATTCACGTTTTCCCACTACTTAGATTAACACCACAAAACTACTTCTAAACTCAATCAAAGGTAATGTCATGCTACTTGGGACACACCCAACACTTTCTTAAGTCCTAAGCATGTTACATATTAAGGACCTTAACAACACTCCTACTGAAACAACTTCCTCTTAGATATACCTTGTCATCTGGTTTGACCAAGCTCTGAACTTTCACACAAACTTGGGAATAAAGGAAAAAAATCAACTCTCTTCTCTTCTGGGCCCATAAAAAAATTACATTTTCTGTTCTTTGCCACAAGTTCTACAATAGGTAAAGGAATTATACTTAAAGAAGCAAACACAGTATGAGAGAGAGGCGTTGTTAATGACCCTGGAGGCTAAACTCTTGCATGGAAATGCACATCAGGTTTTCGAAACCACGTACAGAACGCGCATCTCACAAAGCACACACCACACACACATATACTAAAGTATACTGGGACACTTAAAAGTAATCTTCCTAAACAACAAAGATTGCCTAAATCGTCTATTGTCAAAACTATGTCTCAGCAAGCCCAAAGTCTCTCTGAAAAAACACCACCTAACACATACACATACTGTCACTCTCAGTGGAGCCCCAAACACTAAGCCCTAAGGAAAGCAAACACATTTCCCAGGATTCTCGTCATAGGGGACACTACTGTAAGATATACCAATGCCCCTCTAACCAGGGTGAACAAGTAGAAGACAACTGTTATTTCCTTATCTGGAGCCAGCATCCACCAAATCATGCACACACTCAAGTCACTATGCCACAGGTACCAGTATGATTCCATCATAGTTGACGTAGGTGTAAATAACCTGAAATGTACTCCGCTGGACTATATGAAGAGAGACATTATGGAGCTTTCAGACTGTGTGTTTCAGTCTGGTATGAGCCTAGCATTCAGCAGCATATTACCATCACTGAGGATGATGCTACAACATGAGCAAAAAATGACTGATTTTAACAACTGCCTTTCTGGTGCCATTCTAAGGGGATCCAATATTTATTATCTTGGGAGGACATTGTTAACAGACCACATTGCTTTGCCAAGGTCCCCTAGGATTTGAAATACTGGCTAAAACATTATCCACCCCCATAGTGCCTTTTTGGGAAATGACAAATTGACAAACCTACCAACATAGCAAAATCAATTCAACTGAACCTCAATGTGTTACTGTTCAATGCCAGCAACCTAAATAAAAAACTACTCTCTCTCCATGCCCTCCTCACACTCTAGAATATAGACATCTGTGCAGTTACTGGGGCATGCTTTAAAGCTGCAGAGAGTACACCAGCAGTGCGAGGTGTCAGTGCCTTCAACACTTTTAGACCAGTAGCTGCATATAGGTTCATAGGTTCATAGGATAATACTAGGCTATTGGCCTGGAGGCCCTTATAAGCCTAGCCAAGAATTTCACCCATTTTTCCACAAAGTCAGCCACATACACTAATAAAAAAGAAAAAAAAAGTAGCATTTTCATTGCTGTTTTCACACAGCCTTCCCATAAACCTGACTCTTCCTGAACATTATTCTCCATATATTGTTCCCACAAATTTCATTAATTCAACTGTGATTGGTTTAGATTTAGATTTAGATTTTCTAGTAACTGTTTTTTGGCAGTCAATAACTTTAAACTCAGTAAGGCTGTGATGTGTCTGGGCAATTCAGAACCTATATACCATTCAAAAGAATAATTTCCTTAGTTACAATGACTTGCTTCCTCAACATTTACAATAATATTTACTCTGTAAGGAATTTTTAATATCTGCCAACTCATTACATTCCCAAAAGACATCTTCCCAATTACCTTTTTCTGTTCCACTAAACCTTCTGGACTTTGCTGCACACTAAGGAGCCATAAACACACCCTTCCATTTTCCTTTGTAAATTACCTTTCCAGTCTGTCTTCACAATTGTTACTACCATCCTCGGATTGATCTTACAGTTATCATGTAATATTTTATTATATGCTCAAACAACTATCCCTTTTAAAGCAGCAGCTTCTGTTCCAGATTCAACTAAAAAACTCAACCAGAGTTCGGTCTTTCACACAGCATGCCCTTATCTTGGCCTATACTCAATTATCAATTCCTGGCAGGAAGTTGTCTCTAACCTGCAGTCCAAACTTCTGGTTGGCCTCATCCCACTCTATTACCTTTCCTTCTCTAATCTGCTCCCAATAATTTGGTCCCTTTACAAATTTTCTCCAGTACATCCCAATCCCCTGTTTACTTTCTATACCCCACTTGCAATCATCCAAATTAGTAAAATTTCCTTTCTCCATTTCCGTGCTGACTTAGTTCTTAGAATGCTTTTTGCTACTTTATAAATATTCTATATGGTTATTATTATGCAAGGGTTAAAGGTGGAAGTGTCTCAATATACATCAGTAACAAGCATACCTCTAGGGTGGTCAAACAGGATGATGTGCTGGAGTTCCTCCACGTGTAGATTACCATTGACAAAATCACGTACCATATCCTAGCCAGCTATAGATCACCCTCCATGTCCCAAGAAGCTCACAATGTATACTTGGCACTACTGGAGATGCTTATCACCCAACTTAACACCCTACTTATGGGAGACTTTAACTACTCCTCTATAGACTGAGAATCCTGTATGGCCTCAAATCTACAGTCACACAGATTCCTGGACTTCGTAAATACAAACATCCTTGATCAAATAGTGAATACGCCCACTAGAAGCTCCAACATACTAGACCTCATGCTCAGAAATATGGGAGAACATTGCACCCCCCCCCCCCAAATGTCTTGACCTCTCAGGTAAGGTCTGACCATAAAGTTGTCTCCTTCAAAATCAAAATCAACTCCATAATCCCATTAAAACCAGTAACAGGAACTATTCCAAGGCAAATTACTTTATGTTAAGTGATAATAAAATGAAAACTCCAGCAAAGCTAGAGCTTCCACTGAGTGACCTCCCAAACCTCTTGTATCACAGGCACTTGGGATATATGCAAATGATCCTTATTAACATCAGGTGTTTCAGCTAATTGGCAATTCTGAATGCCCATGACTTGTTTCATCATTTTAATGAACAATTTCAGGCCAATAAAGCCAAACCCCACTAGATGTGGATATACATATTTCAGCCTTGTTATGACCTCATCAACACAGCACAAGCAGAGTGTTTGACTAAGCATTAGAAACACAGGGCTGTTATACCCAGCTGATGTCCATTATCATTAGGGTCACTGCAAACATATCCCAAACAACACACTAAAACAATAAGTGAGAAGGTCACTGAAAAACCAATCAGTAAAAACAAAATGAAAACTCCAGCAAAGCTAGAACTTCAGTCAAAAAAGCGGAAAGTGCTTGCAGTAAACCAATAACAGGAAAAAAAAAAAGCACAAAGGTCCCAACCGGCAGTAGCACTCAACAGACTTTAATGTATACACGAACAGACATCCAATATAAACGCTGACAAGCTCAAATTTACGTTTTCGTCCCACAACTTCCTCAGATAAATATTCACTCCAAGCCACCACCTTTATACAATCAGCAATTAATTTGTGAACCAATAAAAGTATGTACTTGAAACATTTAAAAACACATTTTATCTACAAACTTAACCAGTCCCTAAAAAGCATAGAGTTTATACAATCATTGTGCCACATAATATTTAATTTTTGTAGTGCAATTAAAATGAACTTTTAATTTATTAGTTTAAAAACAAATGTAATATAAATAACATAAATACCATAAAAATATTTTTTCTAAAAGCTCACAACCCCCTCTAGTGGTCAACCATGAAACATGATCCAAATGTTGGATGTATTTTTTTCAACCATAAAATAGTAATAATTTATTACAGTTCATGAATACTTTAAAACATACCTTAATGAACCAATATAAGGTTTACATTTGTTTGCATTTCATATAGGTGATCCTAGTTCTATAATTTGGCATATCTGAGTTTTAACACTGGGGTGAGTGAAATCATGTCATTTAGACCTGGGTGTCTACAAGCTTCTAACACTATTTGCCAGTAGAGTTCCCTGTATTCCACTCTTGTTTCCCACAATCCGCCTCTAGGATCGATGAGTACTGTCTCAAGGACAAAAAAACTAAATTCAGCATCTTTACAAACACAAGTATGTCTATACAGGGCATTGTTCTCATGTTTCATCCTTATATCATAGAGATGTTCATACAGTCTTTGTTTAAGCTGTCTCTCGCTTTTACCCACATAAAATGAGTCACAGGCCTTGCATAAGGCCAAATAAATAATACCCCTCGTATTACAATTAACAAATGAGTTTAAAGTGATCTTCCTGTTTCTTGCTTTTAAGAACAAAACATCCCCTGTCAACAAGTGGGAGCAATAATTACAGCTCCCACATTTAAACACACCTATTTTGTTCCTCATACTTCTTTCTAAATTACGTCCATAAACACCCCTTTCTAACAAACCTTTAATGTTATTACCCCTCCGGTATGTGTATCTCAACTCATTATCAAAAATGTGTTTCAAATCTGATACTTTTGCAAAATTTTTCCATTCTTTGTCTATTGTTTTTCTAACCAGTCCAGCCTCACCATCGTATGTGATCACAATGCCTGAACTATAATTGTCATTCGTATTTTTGTTTGCTTACTTATGTTAAGTGATGGTTTGTCAGAATTCAGTGCTCCTCCAAACCCCGAAAACACAGTAGTCTAAGATGAATTTATTTATTTATTTTACATTTGTTAACCGGGGGTGTCTGACTGAGCCGAAAAGGCCCTTTTTCAGCAGAAGCCCACAGAAAAGCTCCACAAAGAAAAATTACAGACACATTTAGTTATTTAGACATGATCAGTATACACACAAATTACAAGAGACATGTGTTTACAGTGGTATGTGGCACATAAACAGTTACAGTGGAGAGAGAACAACAAAAAAAATATTAATTTTAAAAATAAAGGTAATTAATAGATTTGTGGTGTACAGCTGAAATTTGGAACATATGTAGAATACATACATAGTACACAGGTACAGTACATACATTGCAGATTAGCCAGTGTTTGTGAGTAAGACTGAAAACCATTATCAAGTGCTCTAGATTTAGTATGTATATGTTATCCACTTTCACTAGCCTGGGGAGCTATCATGGCACTGCCAACTTTGCTTTAGATGTTGCCTGATGAGGTCTTTAAAGGAGGCTTTGGATGATGTGTTTTGAATGCTAGTGGGGACAGAGTTGCATTTTTTAGCCACTGAACTACTATATAGTGCATCTCCAAAGCTATTGTAGCTGTTGGTGACTTCTAGCAGTAGTTTGCTTGATGATCTAAGAGGCCTTTTGGCTGAGTGATGTTGTACTAGGTTTTTGAGGGCAGGACACTTATTGGAGAGCTAATAGATAGAATGACAGAGGCAGAGCTGATTGTAGGTTAGGAGTTTGGGCAGTTCAAGCCAGTGGAGCTGTCTCAAAGCAGTACAGTGATGAGTTCTATATGAGCAATTTGCAGCAAAGTGGGCAATTCTGTTATAGCAGGCTTCCATTTTGCTTAGTTCAGTTTTGTTGAGATTAGCCAGAATGAGAGATGCATAGAGTAGAGTGGATAGAAGTTGGGAGCGAGCAATGGCTGATCTTGTGTTGTTGGTAAGAAATGGTTTGATACGGAAGAGTGACCCCAGTTTGGCATGTACTTTTTTAATAGTTAAGTTGAGATGACTATCAACGTTTAGGTGAGAGTCTATGGTTATTCCCAATAGCTTAGCCTGTGCCACTGGAGCAATTGGAGTAGCATTTGTGGAGTAGATAGTGAATTGACTGTTAGTGTTTTTGTTAGAACTGGTTATAATCATAAGCTAAGTTTTCTTTGGATTGAGGATAAGTTGGGCTTTGGTAAGGTAGTTTTCAACATCAGAGAATACTAGTTGAGTTGTTTTCAGGAGGGTGGGAATGCTTTGTGCAGCACATATTAAGGTAGTGTCATCTGCATACTGAATTATAGATGCATGCTGTGTGGAGGTATGGAAGTCATTTGTGAAGACTGTGAATAGTAGTGGTCCTAAGACAGAACCCTGTGGGACTCCTATAGTTATGGGCAGCTGAGGAGAGAGAGAATTTTCCCATTTCACAGCTTGGTACCTGTCAGTTAAGTAGCTTTGGAACTAGGTAAGAGTAGAATTTGATAGATGATATTGGTTTAGTTTGTTTAGCAAGATTTGGTGTGAGACTGTGTCAAATGCTTTGGACATATCCAAAAAAAGAGTTGACACCTGTAGGCCTTCATTTCTGAGACGGTTTACTGTGTCTGTGAAGCAAAGGAGGGCTGTAGTGGTACTATGGGCAGGTCTGAAACCATGCTGAGTAGGTGACAGGATGTTGCTGTCTAGTAGATAGTTTAGTATCTGGGTATGGATGCATTTTTCTAGGATTTTGGCCAGGGGGGAGAGTAAAGCAATGGGTCTGTAGTTATTAAGTTCAGTGGAGGTCCTGCCTTTATGTATGGGTGTAACATAGGATATTTTCCAGAGTTTGGGCACATAGTTTTCAACAATTGATCTGTTTATGAGAGTGGAGACTGGGATAGCAATAGCATCTGCTGTGAGTTTCAAGAAATAGCTGGGGAGTAGGTCGGCTGCTGTTGATGATTTTTTTTAGTTTGGAGAGCATGCTTTTGATTGAAGTGGTGGAAACTGTTTTGAGGGTAAAGCTTGTATTAGTGTTATTTGTGTTGGGGGGGGGGGTAGTGAGGAAGGAACTGTCCTGTGATACTAAGGATAGAATTGAGTTCACAAAGTGGGAATTGAATTGTGTTTCGATGGGAACTTTAGTGTCAGGGGTGGTTGGTTTGGGGGTAGCCTTTTGGGTGGATTTTAGTAGCTGGTTTACATTTTTCCAAAATTTTTGCGGGTTGTGTTGGTATTTAGTTTGTAATGTTGTGTAGTAGGATTTCTTGTCCAGCCTAATGCATTTTTTTGCACGGTTGCGCAGTTCTAGGTACTTAGTTAGGCTTTGTGTTTCTTTATTTTTTTTGATAGTAAAGCCAGGCAGTTTCTCTGGACTTGAGGATTTGTTTGGTTTCTTTACTGAGCCAGGGGTTTGTAGAGGTTCTAACCTTGATTTTGCACAATGGAGAGACAGTGTCTAGGTGTTGTAGAAATGTTTTGTTGAAATATGCTACAGCCTGGTCAAGTGGGAGGGTTTTTATGGGGGGTCCAGTCACAGTTACAGAGTAAAGTGTTGAGGTCCTCAGGAGAGAATTTTTTTGTGTTTCTAGTGGATATATAGTTAGTGGTTTTGCATATGCTTGTTCTACTACATATAAAGTATATTATGTTGTGGTCACTTAAGGTGTCTGGGAGACTGCCTGTGTGAGGGTACAATGTGGGGTTTTAGTTAGGACTCAGTCAAGGATGGATTCCCTTTTAGATTTTTTATCACATCTAGTTGGAATTTGGACTAGTTGCTGGTTGCCATGGAGATTTATTAGATTACTTGGTGGTTCTGATATACAGGTGAACCAATCTAGGTTGAAGTCCCCCAGAATAAGGGTTTCTTGTGAGTATGTGGAAGAACACCAGGATAAGAAGTCTTCAAGGCTAGCAGGTGTATTTCCAGGTGGAACATAGATCACAATTGTGGTGATGACCTTTTTAGGGTGAAGTTGAAGTTGTGAGATAAGTATGTCCCAATTATTGGGGGAGGGGTAGGAGTTTGGTAATTGACGTACAGTTAAGTTGGACTTGTACAGTAAGGCAGTTCCACCCCTTTTACGAACCAGTAGGAAGTACTTCTGAGTTAGCTATGTTTTTATTTAGCCATGCTTCTGTTAAAGCAACTATGTCTGGGGAGTAGTGTGCTATTGTGGCCTGGAGTTCAGGTATTTTATTTTTGATACTTCTAATATTAATATTTAGCATTAAAAGATGGTTGGTTTTGCTGCTGTTGTTGATTTGTCCAGGGATGAAAAAAGTGGGGGTGTTATGTTCTGACATTTGTGTTGTAGCAGTTTGTGTTGGACAGGATGGATTTGGGCCTGGGTTGGGGTGGATATCCCCACTTATAGTGAGCCTGGAGTTAAAATGGTTATACAGATGTTGGAGTTTGGTGAGGAGTGTGAGAAAGTACTGTGTTTTTTTGGAGTAGGAATGAGTGCAGATGTGTTTAGTTCTGAACTGGTTCCTCTCAGAACCTCTGTACAACTATGTCAATAGCTGTATACAGGTTACTGTACTTACCAGAAGTAAGAAAAGAAATAGCCCCAGAAACAAACCGCCTTGGTGGCATCTAAAATTAAACAGGATATACAACAAAAGAAAAAAATATGACAAAAAAATCAGGAAGGGTAAGTCCCCAAAAGATAAAAACTCTCTCATCAAACTAAATAGACAACTAAGAGGGCTAATTATGTAAAATTAAGCAAACTTTGTGGTTAGGATAGCCTCCCAGGTGAAGATAACCATAAGGCCTTCTTCAGCTATGTCACAAACCTCAAGGACAGTACACAGCAATTTGCTGAACTGATGGTTAATGGTGCCACATTCACAAAGCCTAGCAATATAGCAAACTGTTAGCAGGCAAATTCAGTTCCAATTTTACCCTGCTCTCTTCCCAGCCATGCCCAAACAATGCCTTCAAACATAACCCCTCCAAGTATATAATGTGGGAGCTTGTAATGGCTGCACTCCCTAAAGCCAAGAACATGGCCTAAGTGGGCCCCAATAACATCCCAGGATGCCTCCTGAACAGTTTAAAATATGACTTATCAGGACCCCTAGAGTCATTATTTAACTACAGTCCTAAAATACATTTTGTGCCACATGAATGGAGGACTGTGTCAGTCATCCCCCCTCAAAAGGGAGGACCTCCTACAGATCCTGGAAACTACAGACTCATTATTATAACTAGTCTTATTTGCACAGCCAGTGAAATAATTATCAGACAAATTATCAATAAGGACATAGGAAACCTCCAGACACTGGCTTCATCCCAGTCTGGCTTTGTCAAAGGTAGGTCATGCTTACTGAATCTGGTGGACTTCTTTGAAAAGGTCACTAAGGCAATGGATGAGGGGAAAACTGTTCATCGTGTCTACCGAGACTGGATGTCAAAGCCAATGTCAAAGGCCTTTGACTAACCATGTTTGAGGATGATCTCAAACAGGAAGCAGTTATTTAATCCCCCCAAGATAAGAACACCATTCAGGAAGGTCTAACATAGGCAAAAGCTTGGTACTAATGTCATAGCTTAAAACCTAATTAATACCAAGAAATACATTATAGTACCTTTTGGAAAGTTGGTCACCCCGGGTTACTATGTCATTAATAAAACACCCCTAAAAGTTAATTCCTTAGTCAGGGATCTGGAAACTCATGTAGATTGTACATGAGTACTATCTACAGTACAGTACTAGCCTTCGACCAGCATACATCCAAGGTGGTAAGAAAATCCTTCAATGTCGTTCATATTATAAGAAAGGGCATGGGATCTAGGTCCAGAGTGGTCATCATACGTCTGTACTTATCCCTCATCAGACCCACCACAGAGTAAAATGCTCCATTTGGTATGTACCTGACCAGACACATACAGCAACTGGAAAGTCCTCAAAGATTCCTTACAAAATTAATACAGGGAGGAAACATAATGTCCTACTCTGATCATCTCAAAGCCCTGACTCTTTACTCCATATCATACAGATGTCTAAAAGGTGATTTTTGCTTGGCATATAAGGCATCCCTAGACCCTGTTTTGATGAACTGTTTGCACACCTGCAAAACAAACAGCATCAAAACCACTAGATTAAAAGACCTACATTTTGCTTGCAACATGGATAGGACAAATTGGAGAGACAGATATATTTGCCAGAGAATTCCAGTTGTCTGGAACAGGCTCTTTATCCAGTTGATGCAGAGTTCCTCCCTATCCCTATTTAAGTGCAACTTTGACCATTTAAGTGCAACTTTGACCAATGGATGGGTAATCGTAAATTCACCCCTGGTCTGGTGCCTATGTCTCTGATGGACAAAGGCAGTCAATAAATCATCCCCTATATAAATCAAATTTATGGGTTGTATTTGGGCTGCACAGTAACGCCTATAAAGGGCCTAGTGTTCATTAGCCTAGTATACAAATATGAAACTATTAACTTGGTCATTGTGAATATGGCTTTCTCCTTAATAGCTCACAAAAAACCCTGAAAAACATTTCCTACAAAATATGTAAGTTTATCATACTTTCCTCTAGACAACAGCATCACTGACAAGCAATTATTAAGGTAAAATGTCCATTCATTAAGCAAAGAGAAGACCTTTTACTTGGTACTCTCCTATTTAAGCTACTTTATACTGAAGCTTTCTCACCAACACTGGCTAAACAAACCATGAATATTCTTTACTATAATTTTAGTTGACAGTCAGGACCATTTTTTTTTCTAAATAATTATTGTTGAGATCATGGGCATTATATCTGAACACAAACATGGTCACATTTTGGTCTGTGGAAAGTTTAAGCCAAAATGTGAATCTCCCAATATTCTGGATGACTCAAACATCATCCAACATTCAAGGCTGATGTTTCTGTAAGATCACTGGACAACTAGGAACAGGGATATATCTCTTTTCCCCAGTATAACATAATCTCTGAATGGGTATATATATGTATCAGAAGGAATGAGGGGTGCAACCCCCACAAAGGGTAGCAGAGGGCCTGCACTGTGCAAGTAATGTTTTTTTTTCCCTTACATTCTTAGTTTTTTGAGTGTTTATGCAAACAACTGAATTCAGTCATCCATTTGAGTTTCAGCAGTGTTCCTGTTTAAACAGTAAGAATATACTCCTGAACACATAGCTTGTCCCATCCATTTTATAACATTCAGTGGCGTTTGTCAATATATCTTAACAGACAAAACAAAGGTTTTTGTATTATTGCTGACACACTGTACCACCCACTTATATCAGTTTATACCTTATATAAAATAATTTATATATATATATATATATATATATATATAAATACTTCAAAACTTCCAGTTGAGAAAGAACCAACCTGAGGCCATATATTCCTTTTAAAATACAGCTTTTTTCTTCAACATGCAGCAAGCAGAGGAGTGCAGTCAAATCAAGCAGTTCAGTTCTTAAAAAGTAATTTAGAAATCAGTAAAACTTACAAGTGTAATCAGTCCATTTATTTTCCATTGAGCGCTTTTGTTCTTTACATTATACGTGATCGCAGTTCATCAGAATGGTTTTAAGTAAAGTACTGTAATTTCTTACATTTATATTATCTGAGATTGTAACTGTGGAGGGGGAGGGTGTGTACTTTGACGGAATGTGTTGTGTTGACACCTCCTATCTAATCTATCTCAGCATACTTTTAATTCTAATGTGGCCATTAAGCCTTGACTCTTTGTCTGTGTGGAGCAAGATTTCCTATTTTAACTCTTTAATTTCCAGTACTGGATTGGGATCTCCAAAAAAGAGGTTTATCTGTTTAATGGCAGCAAATCTGTAGTCTGTGTGAGTGGGCCAGGCCCCGCTATGTTTGGCTAGAGCATTTCTCTCGTCTTGTAATTGTATGGCCTGAAAGTGTTCCCTGATCCTGTCCTTAAGTTTCCTTGTTGTTTTCCCTATGTAATAGGCCTCACAGTGTGTGCGGACACCTATGTACACTACATTAGTAGACTGGCAATTACAGTGGCACCAAATTTGGATTCAGTGCTTTGGGGTTTTCAGGACCACTATATCTGTGGTCAGTACCTTTTCGCACCAATTGCAGTACCTGCATTGGCTCATGCCTAGGGATGCGGAGGGGGTCTACCCAATCTGTGTGCTGGTTTCAAAGGTGTGTTTCTGGCCCACACACACAGACTACAGATTTGCTGCTGTTGAACAGTTAAACCTCTTTTTGGAGAGCCCAATCCAATAGTGGAAATTAAAGAGTTAAAATGGCAAATCTTGCTCCACGCAGACAAAGAGCCAGGGCTTAATGGCCACATTAGCATTAAAAGTATGCTGAGATGGATTAGATAGGAGGTGTCAACACAACACATTCCTTCAAAGTACACACCCTCCCCCTCCCCAGTTACAATCTCAGACAATATAAATGTAAGAAATTACAGTACTTTACTTAAAACCATTCTGATGAAGTTTGATTACGTATAGTCTAACAAAAGAAAGTGCTCAATGGAAAAGAAATGGACCGATCACACTTGTAAGTTTTGCTGATTGCTAAATTACTTTTCAAGAAATGAACTGCTTGATTAAACTGCACTCCTCTGCTTGCTGCATGTTGAAGAAATAAAACTGTATTGTAAAAGGAATCCACGGCCTCGAGTTGGTTCTTCCTCAAGTGGAAGTTTTGAAGTTCTTAAGTGTCTGCAGTATTCTTCCTACCTACAGTTTTATGTATTAAATTTATATATATATATATATATATATATATATATATATATATATATATATATATATATATATATATATATATATATTATTGCTATTCTCTACAAACTTTCTCCCTGCAAAATCAAATTATAACATTCCCCTCCTGCCTCTCTTCTCCTACCATCCTTCCACTGTCTTCTGCCTACATCTCTAGACTATATATCATTTTGTATTTATCTTTTCACCTAACAGCTATTACCTTAATTCACCTTTACTTACATTATCTACTGTTCTATTCTTTCTGACTTTATACAGCCGATATCCCTGCTTTCCATCTCTCTGCATTTCCTTTTTAACTACCTTGCTGTAAATTGTATCTCCTTCCTTCTCTCCTTCATATCTCTTACCGTTTGTCTACTCCAAATAAACAGAGTTCATCCTTTCTTAACCTCTCTATTAAATATACTGTTCCATATTGCTTTCATTGTCTGTCATTCTTCCTGAATTACCTTCGATCACTATCACATATGGATGTTATCAACTTCTTTTTCCCCACGTCTACAACACTCTAGGCTTTCCCATCGGCCCTTTTCTCCTATTATCCTTGAGGTCCTATGCACAGATATATCAGTCTCATATGCTGATCTCTCACTGGTTCTGAAACTTGTAAAAATGTAATGTTTCAGCCTTCTTCTTGTCATTCTCCCATACAATACTCTCCTCTATCTAGCTTGTACTGAGCTTACTGAAGCCTATTACTTCCTCATCCTCACTCAAGTCCCTATTTATCTGCCCTAACCTTCCTTTTTCTATACCTGCAATTACTCTCATTTCCCTTAACATCTTCCTTATTTTATTTCCTATACTCCTGTTTTCCTTCCACATGTAGCCTGCTGATTGTCTTTTCCCCATATCTCCAAGACTCCTGGCTTTCCCACTGGCCCTCCTCTTTTACAGTCTGCAAACTACAGTTTTAATCTTCTTGGTCCAAACTCTGACATTCCCTTCCTACTCACCTCAAAGACTTGACTCCTTACTCCAGATTTCAAACCCAACAAAAATAAATCTTTTGAAACTACTCAAATGCAACTGCCTCATTTCAGGCCACATTGCTCATTTTCCTTTAACTTATTTTACCCACCCTCCCTCTACATGCATCATTAAACTTTATAGTTGTTGAGCCTCCGTCATCTTTCTCTTTCATTCTCACTTAAAATCCCCCTTCTCTACTCCTTCCAGTTTTTGTGTGTTGGTATCCTACAGAACAACTCTGTCCAACACCCTATTGTTATCTACTTTACTGTTAAGTATTGTGTGCATAATATATACAACAATATTTATGTTTCTTGTTATTATCAATGCAAATTGTTTCAGGTTAAAATACTGACTAACCATCACCTTCCAAATCTCCAGTCATACACCTAAACAGTAGAGCTTTAAAGCTTCGCCATAAAAAGTTCTTCTGCTTTAAAACTCTAACAAGCTGTCTGCTACAAATATAACAAGCAGCTAGCTACAGTTACCAGTTAAATTGCTATACTTTGAGTGCTTCAGCACTTCAGCCATTACTGTAAATGCATTAGGCCTTCATAAATGAATGCCAGTACTGCACTCTCGAACCACTGGCACCTGCCAAGAGCACCCCCTAACACCTTTCTGACATATGGCTCTGACATATACCATATCCCTGGCCGACATAATCAGTCATCGAATAACATGAATTATAGTATTACAACCTCCTATACCTTTAAACAAAATATCTTTCCTACTCCTGCGTCAAACATATTTGTATTGTATGTGTCTTTCGGCTTTTCCCGGTTAGGGGTCGCCACATCGGAACTCCGATCCGCTAATGATTGGCAGTTGATTTTTACGTGCCGAGTTGCCAGCCCTGACACACAACCTTCAATGAAGGTACGCCCATTCACACATATCTCCACGCAGAAGATGCTCTAGTTGAGAATCGAACCGGACAGCGTCTTAATATTTGTATCAACCTTAGAAATTAGCTGAATTCCACACATCAATAGCCTTTAATTCTCATCATCCTTCCTCTAACAGAAGAGTAGTTAAAAACAAAAGTTATGTATGCACCATAATGCTGCATCTATGAGGTCTGTTTTCATCCTTCTCCAACAAATTGGCTTAAGTACTGGTGTCATTCAAAGGGGATCCAATGCCTGTCAGCTTGGGATGATATGCTCGACAAGCCACGATGCTTCGCTAGGGACGGCTTGCACCTGTCACCCCTGGGCTTTCGGATATTGGCAAAGGCTTTTGCTACCCCCATAGTGCCTTTTTTAGGCAAGGCTCAAAAGACAAACCCACCTCCATAGGTATCACAAGGGATAAGAAACTAAGAGTAATGCTACTCAACGCCAGAAGTCTAAACCTCAAGATGCAAACTCTCCTTAGCATGGAGAACATCGATATCTGTGCAGTAACAGAAACCTGGTTCAGGGCTCCGAGAGCACCCCAGCACTACCAGGTTATACCTCATACCATGCTTTTCGCCCCAAAACTTGGACCGAACCACAAAAGGAGGGAGTATCGATATTCATCAAAGATACCCACACCTCCAGGTTGGTGGCAAAGCACGAAGCATCAGAGACTATCCATGTGCAACTAACAGTGGGTAAAACTGCCTTCCAGTTTATAGCCTGCTACAGACCACCCTCCCAAACCCAGGAACCCCACTCGGCCTTCCTGAGAACACTGGAAAATATGAAGGTCTCACCAAACACCATTATATTGGGCTTCAACTACCCAAACATAGACTGGGAGCATTACTCTAGCTCCAACACCCTAGCCCAAAGGTTCCTAGAATTTATAAACTCAAATGCTATGGAACAACTTGTTACCACTCCCACAAGAGGGGAAAACATACTGGACCTGATCATCACCAACATGGGGACTCTATGCTCCAGACCAGAAGTGTATCCCTCACTGGTAAGATCAGACCATAAACTAATCTCACTGGATATTCACATCCCGACCCCACCTGCCCAGAAAACCACAGTGAAAAACTTCTCTAAAGCAAATTTTGCACTCCTCAAAACTGAGGTGGAATCCTTCAAAGCCCCCGGGCCTGTGGAAAATACAGGAATCCTTTATAAACGCATTCTATGAACACCTTCAGGAATGCATGGATCATATCCCAAATAAAACCAAGACCCAATCCTCCAAAGGCAGACGTCCTGTCTGGTGGACCCCAGCCATAAACAAACTATACAATAGAAGGAGGAAGCTACTAAATGATAAAGCAAAATCCCAAAAGGGAAGGCATCACTGATCAGTATTAGCAAAAACTACGGGCACACATAAAATTGTCTAAGGCCAGCTTTGAGAGAAAAATTGCACAGGACACGAAGGATAATCACAAGGCTTTCTTTAGTTATGTTAGGAACCTGGGTGGTAATTCCCAGATATGCTCAGAATTAGTCCAGAATGACAAAAATACACGAACCCACAGACATTGCCAACATCCTAGCTGACAGGTTCACCCACCAAAAGGGCAAATATCTATCCCAGCAGAGTGCTGCCCCCCTGACATCTCAGATGCTCAGGTAAGAGCCAAAGCAAAAAACACAGCATCAATGGGACCAGATGGTGTCCTACATGAACTCAAAGAAGAGCTAAACCCAAACATAAAACTACTGTTCAATCTCAGCCTTACTACAGGATATGTGCCCAAAGAGTGGCGTGCAGCAACAGTGGTCCCTCTCCATAAAGGTGGTGCCTCAACGGATCCTGGAAACTATCCCATAAGCCTGACTAGCTTGGTCTGCAAAGCTATGGAAAGGATCATCATGGACCTCATAAATAAAGATATTGGGGACCTACAAACACTGGATCCTACCCAGTTTGGCTTTGTTAAGGGCAGATCCTGCCTCTTAAACCTGGTTGATTTATTTGAAACAGTCACCAAGGCCATTGGGAAGGTGGTCCACACAGCCTACCTGGACCTAAAGCCTTCGATACAATACCCCACTCGGGCATTATAGATAAGCTCACCAGCTTAAATATAAACCCCTATGTCACTAGATGGATTGCAAACTGGCTCAAGGACAGAACCCACATGGTTAGAATTGCTGGAGCCATGTCAGACTCCAAACCAGTTACAAGTGGTGTCCCACAAGGCTCAGTCCTGGGACCTCTCTTGTTCGGTATATATTTCTCGGAGGTACAGGCCAACACGGAAGGACTGTGGCTGACCAAGTTTGCAGATGACTGCAAACTGGGTGCCATAATCGACTCTCCAGCCGACACAAGCATCCTCCAAAAGGGCCTCATAGAAACAGACAACTGGTGCCAGAGCCATGGCCTCAAGCTAAATGCCAAAAGTGTATAGTCATCCCCTTTGGCAAAACAAAGTGCCCACAAATTACCATATAGGTGGAAATCCATTAAGTACAGAAGAAGTAATTAGGGACCTGGGGACCCAAGTTGATAGCAATCTCTCATTTGACAACCACGTGGCCAAAGTGGTTAGAAAAACATTTTATATAGCCCACCTAATCATGAAGGGATTCACATCTAGATCAGGGAGGTCATCGTGCCTCTTTACTCATCCCTCATCAGGCCCATAATTGAGTACAATGCCCCTTTTGGGATGTACCTTACCAGACACCTGCAGCAACTGGAAAGACCCCAAAAGTACCTCACCAAGAGGATCAAAGGGCTCAAACAGATGCCATATGCTGCCCGGTTAAAGAAACTCCAGCTCTACTCAGTGGCATACCGCCTGTTCAGAGGAGATCTGTGCCTGACGTATAAAGCCATGTCCAACCCGAATTAATGGACATGCTGCACCTCAGAAAATCCAAATCCCATGAGACTTGAACCTCAGCACTGAAATAAATAGGACATGCTGGAGGGACAGATTCATAACCCAGAGGCTCCCTTCACTCTGGAATAAAATCCCAGTCCAGGTTAGGCAGAGTCCTCATTGACTCTCTTCAAGAGGAATCTTGATGAGTGGATGGGAGATCGTAGGTTTACCCCGGGTATCACTTCTGTGTCACTGTTAGATAGAGGCACAGTATACTAACCTCAAAAAAGGGCATAGCAAAATAAATTTAAAATGGGTGGCGAAAGCCAAACACATTCTGGCTAGGCTTATAAATGCCCTAGGGCAGATAGCCTAGTATGAACCTATGAACCTATGAACCTATGTGTCTTGGATCCAACTTCGGCTGTTTTTCAGACTTAATATCCATAGCTCAAGCTCCAACCCTTAGCCATAATCCCCTCCAAACCCTGAATTACCTCAGAACGAGTTTACACCCTCAGTCTTAGAAGTTGAAAAGACTGAATACCATGGTATTTGCACATAGAAAAAAGAGATAGGTATCAAGGTACCTGACTCAAGACAGCAGGAGGTCTGGAGCTAAAAAGGAGAGAAAAACAATAGGGAATATCCCTCAGGTCATACCAGAGAGCCACATGTAAATCCTTCATAAATGTCTATTTTCTGTCTCATATCAGCTACTTAGGGGTGATCTCTGCTTGACTTACAAAGCCATGTCTGACCCAGCTCTGTTAGAAATGCTACATCTAAAGAAATCCCAATTCCTCCGCACCATACACTCCAGAGATCTCAACTTCATTACCACAATCAACAGAGCGTGCTGGAGGGACAGGTTCATAACCCAGAGACTGCCCATGCTATGGAACAGACTTCCCATACATGTCAAACAGAGCACCTCACTGGCCCTCTTCAAGAGAAATCTTCATGAGTGGATGGGAAATAGAAAATTCACCCCGGGGATCACTTCAGTGGCTCTACTTGATAGAGGTATTGGGAACTAAGTTCGGATGGCACGATGCCAGGGGAATCCTATGGGCTAGGCTTGTAAAGGCTCCAGGGCCATTAGCCTAGTACACACCTATGAAACTATGGACATATAAGGAGGTTGAGGAGGGATGAAAACAGAAAACACAGATGCATTGTTATGGTGAGTACATAACTTTTGTATCTGATGTGGGCTTCTTCATCTGTTCTTCAACCAATGGGACAGAGTCCACAGCTGCTGAACTCCAGGGTAGTCTTTGTGAAAGGATATTCCAGAGAACTGCAGTAAAAATATCCAACTTGCAATGAGAAAAAAGGTATGAGCATTAAACCAAGTGGCAGCTGCACAAAATGTTATCTATTAAAGTTTTCACTAAGAAAGCAGAAGAAGTGAAAACAGACCTTGTTGGATGAGTCCTTGCAGGTTTTGGTAAGGACAAACCCTTTTCCTTGTAGACATGAGAAATACAATCAGTGAGCCATCTAGCTAAGGTTACTTGGGACACAGAGTGACCCAGTTTTGCCTTTGAGAAGGAAACAAACAATTGGTCATATTTTCTGAAAACTTTAGTTCTACAGAGGTAGACTCTGAGCTGTATATGTGCATCCAATAAATGATGCACATATTCCCCTTTGTTAGAGAATTTTGGAAAATGGACTGATTAAGATCATTTTCTGAGGTTACCTTTGGTAAAAAGGAGAGGTTTGAAGTGAAACTCTGTCTTTATGAAAAATTAGGTTAGGTGGCTGACAAGATAGTGCCTGGAGTTCAGATACTTGCCTGACTGATATAGCAACTAGTAAAACAGTTTTCCAAGATAAATACTTTAAAGCTACTTTAGCCACTGGTTCAAAGGAGAATTGTGTAAAGGCCTGTAAAAGCACTGTAAGGTCCCAAGGAGGAGTATGGTCCTTAATAGGTGGTCTGAGTAGAAAAGTACCTTTAAGGAACTCTTTGCACAGCTTCAGAGATGCCAGTGAGGAATGATTTTTTGCCAATATGAAAATTATAACTGGAAATAGCAGCTAATTGTATGCTGACTGTAAAAACTGAAGCAAGAAAATCTAGGACAGTTGTAACAGGGGCTGAGAAAGGATCCACGTTTCTCACCTGAGCCCAAACAGAGAACCTTTTCCATTTGCTCTGGTATATCACCATGGTAGAATCCTTTTGGGAGAAAGTGAGAATGTGTATAACTGGAGAAGAAAGCCTGGACCACCTACCCATCACTGGAGGTGGACAAACCATGTGGTGACCTTGAGGGCTTCGAAGTCCAGATGAGGCAGTCTGGATGGGTAAGACAGGAGCTCTGGAGAGGGATCCAGTACCCAGGGAGGGCATATAAAGTGAGGCCAGAGGAAGAGAAACCACACTTGTCAAGGCCAAAATGGGTCGATGATGGTTACTATGCTCTTCTGTTGAAATGCTTTCTGCAGAAACCGTGGGATATGGGTAGATGGATAAGCATAGGGAAGACTGGGTGGCCAGTCATGGACCAGAGCATCTCTTGGTGTCTCCCCCTCTGGGGGAATCAGGGAAAAAAAACCTGTAGCATTTGGAGTTGTGGGGAGAGGTGAAAAGATCACAGCATGGCTGACCTCACTGATGAAATATCAACTTCCAATAATCCACAGAAAAGCAAATGCAGGCCAAAGGACTCCACAGAGAAGAAGCAATAAATCCACTTTATTTATACAATAGTAAAAGGTTAGTGCTTTCATTCCTGAACCAAACTATGAACTTCATCAGACAAGTAAAAAATGTTCCAACAGCTTTTTAAATCTTGTGAACTAAAGTGCATGTGTTGTGACATCACAAACCACACCTCTAAACTCAAATATCAACTTTGCCACTGACGGACTGAGAGAGCACTCATGACACAACAAAACAGATCTGCTCAGTCTGTCTGCTATGTTGAACTTTCCCAGAATGTGTATTGCTTAATAGCAATTGTGAATGGAAGTGATCACCCACTGCCACACTCTCATTGCTTTTCGACACAAGGGATAGGAGTGGGTTCACCCATTTGTTTATGTACCAGACTATCAACATGCTGTCTGTCTGTATAACAATCATTCCCAGAGGAAGAACATCCTGCAGGGTCTACAATACTAGAAGGACTTTTCTTATCTCTAGAACAATGATGTGCAGATTGGCCTCTAACGGAGACCACATGTCTTGTACCATCTGTTGCAAGTACTGCCCCCCCCCCCCCACACACACACACACACACACACACACTTCAGCATCCATTGTCACTGTGGCCTTGAGCAAGAGTGGAAAAAATGGAGGCCCTAAGAAAAATCTGGGGCATGGAGACACCAGGACACATCTTCTCTGTAAATACTGTTGACTTTAATGGGAAAATTCATGGGTTGTCATCTTATCGGCTATTGGACAGTCAGTATCCACTGTAGCACTCTTATGTAAAATCCTACCAGTTTTACAAGTGTTATAGAGGTGGCCATAAAACAGAGGAACTGTAAAACCAATCTGGCTGGGGGTGATTGAAAAGACAAGAGTTGTACAGTCTGATGTAAGGTGGATAGTCTGGATTGAGGTAGTCTTACTATCTGAGAAACTGTATCCAGGTGAGCACCTGTGAACTCCAGGACTTGAGTGGGTAAAAGGTGTGATTTATTGTAACTGACTGTGATGCTCGGATTGAGGCATATATGGAGCAAGTAGTCTCTGGCTCGAGTCAAAGATGCTTGCCGGGAGCAGTGAGGAGCCAGTCATCGAGGTAGGGGAAACACCTAACATCCTAGCAGTCTCAAGTGAGCTGCAACCACTGCCTTACATTTGGTGAACACCCATGGGGCCAGGTCCTGGACTGAAAGTGTCTGGCATCCAGCCAGAAGCAAAGATACCTCCTGGACTGTGTGCCTGTTTTGATGTAATAGTACACATCCTGGAGATCTATTGAGCACATCCAGTCATCCTTCCTCAGTAAAGGAAGCACGGAACCTGACCAGTCAGAACTTTGAGTGTTTTATAAACAGATTTAGATGGCTTAGATCTAAAACTGGCCAGAGGTCCTCATTTTTCTTTGGCACCAAAAAGAATCTTGAATAAGTTCTGAATCCTTGCTGATCTGATGGGACCTTTTGGATGATTCTTTTTGCTAGCAGCTTCTCGACTTCTAAGGCTCTGTGTTTCCTTAGGTAGGTAGTACATTGGGAACTTTCTTTGATGTTACTGGGGAAGGATGGAAAAAGGGAATGTGTTAGCCTCTGGTAATTACAGTCTGCACCAAGACATCTTTGGTGATGGATGTGTAAGCTTCTGGTATCAGAGATAAGAGCCCGCCTGTCTGCCTCCAGAGTGCAGCAGTTAGGCAATCCTTCAGGAGTGCTGATAAGGCTTCCCAGTAAATGGACCTCTGAAGC
Organism: Protopterus annectens; assembly: GCF_019279795.1. Lineage (NCBI taxonomy): Eukaryota > Metazoa > Chordata > Ceratodontiformes > Protopteridae > Protopterus > Protopterus annectens. The sequence continues at coordinate 1,036,385,849 of NC_056729.1, forward strand.
CTTGGTTTTATGAGCCTCCTCTGCCATCTGGGTTATGTCTAGTATTGGAGCCCCCCCCTCCCCCCTGCCACTGGGAGATCTAGCTACACAGGAGTCATGGGAAAACCTTTGCCACTTTTGGAACCACATCTTCAGACCCCCCCATTCCGGTTCACAGAAAAGGTCCTCTGAGGGGTAGAAAACTGCATTCCTAAAGCAGATAGAGTTTTTCCATCCTCTTCTTTCCTGGAGATAGTTTGTTTAACTTTGGACCCAAACAGAGTCAATCTATCAAAAGGAACAAAGACTCTGAAAAGTCAAATAATAGCATCCAGTCATGCCTCTGAACCATAATGACTGAACCTGCAACTCTAGAAACACCCTCTGTAGCACTGGAGATCAAATGCTTGAATGTGTCCAAGTACTGAAAGGTGACCATTTGGGAAGATACAGTTTTCTTGTCCTCCCCAGTCATGGACCCAGAGAGGGTTGAGGGTGGCCTAATGGTTAAGGTGTTTGCCTTACAAACACAAGGTGCATGGTTTGAGTCTTACAAGTGATAATTGGCTAGGCTTAAAATGGCTTGCAAGGGCAGTTAGCTTAGTATGAACCTAAAGTGTAAACCTAAAGTGTAAAAAGAGGGACTTGAAAAGCTCCTTAGTCAAGTCCCTCTGAAACCTTGTTATGTGTGTGAAATAACCGAGAGATCACATAACAAATGTTGTTGATGTATAAATTCACTTCCTGAATCTGCCCAAGGTCCTAGATTCTCTTTTAGGAGGATGGATAGTTGGACTTCCCTTGGCAAGTTCCTTTTTAGTGGCTGCCACCACCACCACCTTAGCATTGACTAGGAGACCCTTGCTCCAGTGGGTACGATCTTTGGGTGCCTCTGGGTATTTGTCCAGCTTCTTGGGGGATGGTTTCTGCCACATCCAGATCCGTCCATGCCAAACAGGAAATGAGATCAATCATTTTGTTCTCTGGGGTGGACCACCAGGGAAGTAGCTGAGCTTATTTATGAAAGCCTCGAGAAACAATGACTCCTCCTAGGAAGGGGCTTTGGAAGACCAACCACATTTCTGTCTAAGGAGCTTGAGGATCTTCCTGAATGAGGCATTCTCAAGGGATGACCTGGGAGACTCCTCCCCTTCATCAAACTCTGTGTCTTCTGTTAGTAATTCCTGTAGGGAGTCAATGCACATTCTCTTGATTCTGTGCTTTTGGGGACCACCTATGGGGATAATCCAAGGAAGACTCAGAAATCCTAGCGGAGTCCTGGATGAGGACTGTCTCAAGACTAGAATGGACTGGCTGTCCCACTGGAACAGAATGAGCAGGTTCAGGACCCAGGGCAGACAGTTGTGAATGGGGGAGGACCTGAGAAGGGCAAGGATGTCCTATCTCCTGAGGTGGAGAAACTCTCTCCATTGCCTAAAAGGCAGAAGTCGGGTGAGATCCTGGAACCATCCCAGCAGGAGCTGAAGCTACCTCACTAGGATAGCCCAGAGAATCCCTCTGACCCTGATATGAAGCAGACGTTGGAGCCAAGCTATCTAACTCCAAAGCCCCTGGGGAAGAAATGGCTCGGAGAGTCTCAGAGTAGAACCCCTACCCCCAGTTCTGTTGAAGAAGCTATGGCTCTGAGATCCCTCCAGCTCCAACAGAGATGGCACTGGTTGGGTTAGAGAAGATGATGGAGATGAAAACGACCAAACCTATCAGACATTGACAGTCCTACAATTCTCATATCTGACGTACCAGAAGCCAAGGGGTGGATCGGAGTAGGAGCAACAACAGGAGTCTAGGACAGCCAAAGCTCACAGGTCTGAATGGAGACGGAGCAGGAAGAACTCCCAACTGAATTTGGGCCCTGAGGAACTTCCTCATCATTCTGTCCACATCTGCTATGGACAGGCTACTAGTAGGCCTAAAGGATGATGAAGTAGATGGAGGTCTTGAAGCCCAACAGGGCACGTCTTGAAGAAATGGGTAATGTAATCTTGAAGGTATTGGCTCAGGGGGAATCCAGTTTGCCTTTGAAGAGGGGACTTAATGGAAGAGTGATTTGGATCTGAGGATGTAGTTGGATCCAAGGTCTTCTGAATTTTTGCAGGTGGGGCTGAAGCTAAAGCCAAGTGAGAAGAGCAGCCTTAGATTTTTTCAATTGCTTTTTCAGCTTTCTTTTCCTCTGTCTCCTTTGGGTTTATCCACAGGTTTCCTCCAGACACAGAAGAAAAGGAGGAAGAAATCAAACCTTTTAACATTACCTTATTCATCCATTCTACCAAAGCTCTATTGTTAAACCCTGAGCAAATATCACAATTATCAGAGGTGTCTGGCCCCTAGACAATATACACTCTCCAAATGAGCATCAGAGTTAGGGATTTTGTGGCCACAGGAAATACACTTTTTAAATCTAGTAGGCTTGTCAGACATGACTGGAGGAAGAACAGCAAAAACAGAAAACAACAATACAGAAAAAACAACCACAGAAAGTTTCATACCAGCAATGGTAACAAGAATATCCTATATAAAGTGGTAAAGGGAGAGGAATACCAACAATGGTACAAGAGATACTACGCTTCTAGTATAGCAAAGGGAGAGAGCTTGAGACCTAAACATAAAGACAATATTACAGGATAGAAGATATATATTTTTTGTTTTTAGTCTAGCAGAGGAAGAAAGGGACAAGTAAAGAGTCAAATGACTCCAAGTAACACTAGAAAGATAGTATCAAAGGCAATAAATCACTTATCTGCCAATGCTTGAGCTACTTTAACCACATCTGAACACTTTGAATGGCTCATAGGTTCATTAGATGAAACTAGGCTATTGGCCCGTAGGTCATTATAAGCCTAGCCAAGAATTTCTCTCATGTTCCCTGAAAGTCAGCACCTGTTTCCCACAGGTGGGGTCCCAGGGGTGTATTTTCTGTTTCCCATCCAGTCGTCCAGGTTCCTCTTAAAGAGGGCTAGAGAAGTACTCTGCTTGATGTGGACAGGGAGTCTATTCCACAGATGGGGGAGTCTTTGGGACACAAATCTATCCAGCCAACAAGTTCTATTAATGTCACAGACCATGTTAAGGCATTGCGTGCAGGTTGCATGAGTCAGGTTTGTCCTACGGATATGCAGCAACTCCATCAAGGCTGGGTCTGAGATGGCCTTGTAGACACAGGCCTTGTAGACACAGGTCACCTCTGAGCAGTCTGTATGAAACTGAGTAGAGGGACAGGGCTTTTAGCCTATCTATATAGGATAGGTGTTTCAGACCCTGGATTTTCCTGATAAGGAATCTCTGTGATCTCTTCAACTGCTGCATGTGCTTGGCAAGGTACATGCCGAAGGGGCAGACATCTATGGATCTTATGCCTGCAAAGTGGACAAAGATGGATCCGAGACCTATCGGTTGAGAAATGAGTGAAAAAGACAACATTAGATCCATCAGTCAAGGGTAAGGAAATCAAGAATGCAATGTTCTCAGACTGGATAGGAAAACAGAGCTAGAGGCACTGCTATTATATACCCTATATACCTTGAGCTATCGCTCTGTGATAAAACAGTTCCTCAGGTTGGTAATGTTGAAATATTAACAGCATTCCTGAAAATGAATAATGTTGTATTACTGCATTATACATTCTTCCATGTGATGACCTATCCATTACCAAGGACATATTTTCGTGGCTATCAACACATATTATCCATGAAACAATCATCTTGGGAGTCATAAACCTAAACTGGACAACCTCCAATGACTTATTTCCCCATCTTCTGTCAGTTTTTATGGATACACACAGCTGATCAATTATCCTATTATATACAGCAAGCCCTCAAATATGAAATCGATCCTAGACTGGGTATTAACCTCAGACCCTAGTAACATATCTCAAATAGGGTTGCCACCTTTTCAAATGCCCAAAGTGGGACATTTTTGGTACAAACATCAGATTTTGCAGGGCAAAACATATTCACGGCCAGTACAAATGACAGAACTTCACTTTTTTTCCTAAATAAAAGCTTATTCTTGTAGCATTTTAGTTGCTTATTCTGTTTCTTATAACATTTAGGTGTCTCAGATACAGAATAACTGTCAGGACATTTGGGATTCTTTCAATTTTTTTGCAGGACACAACTGCCCAAAGAGGGACTGTCCCTCGCAAAGTGGGACAGGTGGTAAGCCTAATCTCAAACAGGAATTCTGCTACTTATGTTGCGTGATCTTTAGGCACTGCAAAAACAAAAACTATCACAAAACTTCCCACTTCAGTCTTGTAAAAACAGATAACATCATTAACACAGTGAAACTGGTAACTGGAATGAATTAAAAACATTCACACTAGATAAAGCAGCAGAAATATCCAATATTACCTTAATCAACAATTCTCTATTAGAAGAAAAAGAGCCAAAGTAACTTTTGTCCCATCGCTATCCCTCAATCTAAGCAACTCATGAGGCAAAGAGACCAAGCTTGGAAAACTTAGCAAACAAATAAAACACCCACAGATTGCCAACAATAGCATTGTCTACCTAATCTAAATCCCACACAGAAACTAATGAGAAAAAAAAAATACTGTTCTAACATTCAGCAGTCCCACTCTATAAACCCTAAGCAATTTTGGTCTACAACAAAAAAATCTGCAATGGCCGGCCAAACATCCCAACCTAAACTGTCCTCATCTGAATAGGGCATTCTCAGTTCATACATACAGATAATTGCACTTACCAGAACAGTAATACTACCTCCCCTCCCTCTGCAACCACAATAAACAGCATACCTGCCATTTTCTATCTTAAACCCATATCCACCTCAACCATTTCAAAAAACATCTCCTCAGATTAAAACCTACCCTACTACCCTGCAGCTCATTAGGTATACTAGGGACTCTACATTGTCTGTAGGTGCGAGTATGTGTGTGATATAAAAGAAAGTACAGTTGCATAATTAAACTTAGCATAACAGTTGCTGTTCCAGTAGATCACCTTTGCAGTAGCCTAAGATATTTGGGTCTTACTCCCTGCACTAACAAAGCTTTGAGCACCTTCCATTTGATCAACTGCCATGAGCTCATGCAAAGCTCCATATAAAAGGCAGTTGGAGTGCAGAAAGCTTCAGACCATCTTCTGCCTGGGAAGGAGGCAAGAGCCCTGAAAACATATGCCAGGAAACAAAGTGAACCATAACTACATACAAAAAGATGTCAACAACCTCACCCTGGTAACATTTCTCAGACATTTATGTGCTTCTGTGTGTCTACAGGATTCCACAGAGTTTGTACTTTTACCCCTTTTGAAACTGCTCCCCATGCCTGGTCTGAAGTGCTTGTGGTAACTGACTGGATGGGGTGAGAAGGGAGAAAGGAAGGCTTGGATTGTAAGCTATCTGGTCCACCCACAATCCAACCTCTCTCCCTTTCTTTACAAATCCCAGAACTGGAATCCGAAAACTCAAAGAGTGTAAATGTTGATTCTAGACTGATCTGAGGGACTACTGAATTTCCTCATGTGTAGTTTGGCAAACAACAGCATAAGTAAAATTGATGCCTTATACCATAAAATCTTGAGAAACTCCCCTGCAGATTCATAAGCTTTGCTGGAAAAACTCAGGAAAAACTGTTGAAACATCTCTAATTTGTCTGGAGGAAGAAAAGCTCTTCCCAAGGCAGAGTCCAGCAAACATCTCAGAAACATCATTTGTGTGGAAAGGGATAATAGAAAACATCTGTAAGTTGATCCAAAAACACAGACTGAGTAGAATTTCCTGAACAGTTGTTATAGACTCTTGACAGCTGGAAAAGGAGTTTGCAAAGATAAGACAATCATCCAAATATGGATAAATGTGAATGCTTAAAAGTTTTCAATAAGCAATGACTAGAGCTAGGTATTTTGTGAATGCCATTGGTGCAGTGGATAGTGTAAAGGGTAATATGGAGAATTAATAATGTAAGCCAGATACAACAAATCTTACATAACATCTGAAATACTTGGCTACAGGAATGAGATAAGCATCCTTTAGATCCAGCTTTACCGTGAAAGCTAGAGGAAGCATCAGAGGTACAAGATGCTGAACTGATCATGTCTATACAGTAAAGTCATACCGTTGATTAACAAGCTTGCCTTTTCTAAGTAATGGAACAATGTCAACTAACTGCACTAGATGTCTTTTTTTCATTTCCTTGTACACATCAACAAACTGTATTGCAGATTTCATTTTGCTTGTCTATATATTTGCCTACAAGTTGTTTTTCTTAAATATCTATGTGAAGATGTGAATCATTCTTTAGTATCTCAACATGTTTTTTTTTTCCTGTGGGGTTATTCACTCTGAGCCTCCAGTTAATTTTTTTTGTCCAGTCAGATTTTCTTGATCAATAAATGAAATAAATAAATCCTATATTCACTAAACAATTTCCTGCTCTTAGCACAAAAGTCCCCTTCGCCTATTCGAAGAGCACACGTTGCCCTCTCCCACTTCGTGATTCTGCTCTCAGTCTTTCACCTTTTTTCATCCTAGTCTTTCATTGTACTCCTACATATTTGCTGCGGTCTTCCACTCAGTACATCCTTAATTCTACTCCATCTTGGTCATCTCAATCTCGCTCTCTCTTTCATGATCTTCTTTCTATATTCTCACAACTATTGTTTTCTCTATCTCCCTAAAAATATTTCTCCACCCTCCCATCATTATCCTCATATATCTGCCATCTAACATTATCATTCTCTAAACCTTTCAGCTTCTGCATTGCATTCACTAACACAGCATGCCTTATAAATTCTGTCATACCCCACCTTCCTTTTGCTTTTTGGAACCTCATTCTTCCCATACCTATCTTAAAACTCAGACCCAGTTTAACTAAGCCCTAAGACTAAACTACAATGTACAAGCCACAGCTTTTTTTATTCTTGACTCCAAACTCTGAGCCTCCAGTTAATTTTTTTTGTCCAGTCAGATTTTCTTGATCAATAAATGAAATAAATAAATCCTATATTCACTAAACAATTTCCTGCTCTTAGCACAAAAGTCCCCTTCGCCTATTCGAAGAGCACACGTTGCCCTCTCCCACTTCGTGATTCTGCTCTCAGTCTTTCACCTTTTTTCATCCTAGTCTTTCATTGTACTCCTACATATTTGCTGCAGTCTTCCACTCAGTACATCCTTAATTCTACTCCATCTTGGTCATCTCAATCTCGCTCTCTCTTTCATGATCTTCTTTCTATATTCTCACAACTATTGTTTTCTCTATCTCCCTAAAAATATTTCTCCACCCTCCTATCATTATCCTCATATATCTGCCATCTAACATTATCATTCTCTAAACCTTTCAGCTTCTGCATTGCATTCACTAACACAGCATGCCTTATAAATTCTGTCATACCCCACCTTCCTTTTGCTTTTTGGAACCTCATTCTTCCCATACCTATCTTAAAACTCAGACCCAGTTTAACTAAGCGCTAAGACTAAACTACAATGTACAAGCCACAGCTTTTTTTATTCTTGACTCCAAACTCTAGGAGTTCCTTCGCACTCATCTTAAAGATATGACTTCCTACATTAAAAATTTCACACTCAAATACAGCACTTAAAACAGTCTAAATGCATCTGCCTCCCTTCAGGCAACCTCACATGACTTCTACGCACTTCTTCAGTCTAATGTCCCTCTATATCACCTATTTTTCCATATGGTTGTTGAACCTCTACTGTCTTACATCCTTCACCCTCACTTTTAATACCCCTTCTCCATTCCTCCCCTTTTTCTGTGAGCTGGTATCTTGCACAACAGATTTATATGGCATCCTTTATTATCTACTTAATTGTAAATGCTGTGTACATAATGTATGCAACACCATTTACTATACTACCTGTTTTATCAATATATTGTGTTTAATAGGGCCTATATTAAATTCGCGAAGAGGAGTTACACTGACTGCCTCTTCATTGACACATAAAGAGCAAAGTCTGAAAACAGCGAAGGCTCAGGCCAGCAATTTTTTTCCCCAGGGAAAAAAGTTGCTTGCCTTGAGCTGTAGCACTGCCCTTTACCCCACTGTAGTGTGATCACAGAGTTTGTATATTTAGTTGGGGGGTGGGGGGCACAGCCTCCCACTTAGTTATGTTTTAAATAGTGTGTGTTTGGTACTAGCAATTTCTTTCCCAGGGAAAGAAATCGTTGTTTCGACCGTTCATGGTTTAGTGCGTTTGGTGTTTATGTGTCGGTGAAGAGGCGTTCGATGTAACATCTCTTCACAATTTTAATATAGTCCCATTTAATGTTCTTTTCTTAGGGAATTGCTTACAAATCTTTTTTGTTATCTTTGCTGAACCTGAAATTGGTCCACTGTGATCAGGGCTCTACTCTGGTTGACAAATTTAAATAAGTAAATAAATATGTTTTTACTAAATTGAAAAAAAAATAATAAAATGAAAAAAAAGTATCTGAAGAAAGCATTAACCTCAACCAGACAGTCAAACACAGCATTACCACAAAAACAAACTCAATGCTGACTATATGAACTAACAAAAAATTAACTAAAGCTTAAGTAAACTGCAAAGCTAAAAAATCTTAACATAAAACTCATTAAACTGAAAATAAAACATGTCAAATAAATGAACTATCACTTCAGAAAAAAACACCTACCATTTATTTAGTACAAACTGTGTACTATCTTTGCCCTTGTACTTTAAGTTCACTGGAAACATCCCTAAAGCATGCACACAGCAGGCTCATCCAGTAGGCAGTCTGAGTCTACTCAATCTACCCACCATTTATTTAGGGCAAACTGTGTGCCACCTTTGCCCTTGTGCTTTAATTAAGTGTTAGGGGCATCCAGTCTTCTGTGTGTATTTAGCCTACATAATGACTAGTCTGAAGACAAGTGCTTTAGTGTCCTAGTTTGTAGGCAAGCCTTATAGTCTGTAAACTCTCCTCCACTGACATCCTGCTGGTCAGCTTTTACTCTTTACATCCTAAGAGATACTGACATTTACTCATACTGCTTTTACTCAAACTATTTCTTTCTCTTATATTTTCTTAACTTCTTCTAGACCTGCTATTCCCATTATTTATATCCTCCTATCTTTCTTTAGTGGAACTGCATGCCTTCAAGGAAGTCATCCTTGGTCTTGCCCATACCTTTGTTATTTCTCATTGCCTGAGTTATTAAACCACTTTCAGCTCTGAGCTAGTACTTGTGCACAGTCAACATTGACTCAGTGCACTCAAGTGTCTCTTTAGTGTGTTTTTATTTTCTTATAAAAGTGCCCCTGCAAGCAAATAAATATCTATGCAACAGTGAAGTCTGCAGTTTGAACACCAGTGTGTGGGCTATATTTTTATGTAACTACGGCAGCCTAAAACAAAGAACTTTGATCACTATAAAAACTCCATTTTCTTAGATCATAACAGTCCCATTGACATTTTCTCTTTTAACTGTGCTCATTTCATTGTTTCAGCAGTCCAATACCTCCTTTCCTTAAGTTTATTTCTCCTCTTAACCACTTTGAGTCCTGAGCCAGTAATTTTCCACAGCTGCACTACTGCATTCTGGCTTACTTTCTCTCATTGTTTTGCTGATCTGTGTGGGTTGTGGTGGCCTTTGAATTTTGCATTTCAAAGTCCATAGAAACCTCCTTACATTATACAGTTGTTCAAACAGGCAAGTGCAGTTTTTTACTGTTATCACCATTAGTCAGGTCAAGGTGATATTGGACTAACTTTCCTACTAAAACTGTCTTAGAGGAACAAAATCAAGATTTTCATCTACTAGCTCAGTGGCCTTTTAAACTGCATTGTTCCTTTTACTTATCTCACTCAGCAGATTTCTGTCTGTTTAAGTTAAGTCACTGATTGTTTTTTTTTTCTCTTTGTCTCTTTGCCAAGTTTTCAACCTGCTTTATTCACCCTCGCTAATGCTCAGGCTAACTCTGTTCCTCTACCCTAACCCCAATTCTCACCCACCCCCTCATTCTTTACACTTATACTTCCATAGCACCCTCCACTTATTCCTCAAACCAATAGCATTGGTTCCTGCCAAAAGAAAACAATCAATAGAATTGCTCCCAATAATAACATCCACTCTTGTTTACCACCAAAGACTCTCTCTCAAGCTGTCTTAATCCTTGCCCCTATAACTATAAAATTACATCTCTACAACCAACACAAGTACCCTCCTAATGTTTTATAAACCTTATTTACAACAAAGATAAAACCCAAGTTAAAGAAAATACTCCTAACTCAGATTATTTTACTATTCCTCCTCACTCTACTAGCCTTCATCACCAATTATCAAATCCACCTCCTTCAAATGCTTAGCACTTCAACCAATCCTCACAAAGAATATCCACATCTACCCAGCTTGCGTTTCTCCATAACACCCTACCTCTAAAAAAATAAAAATTGATTTATCTATAAAAATATCCAAATTTATGATTAAATACCAAACCAAGACCAAAATATAACTAGCCACACTCTCCCCCTTTGTAAAATATTAATTAAAAAAATTAGCGGAGATACTCACCCCAACCCAGGTTCTACTGTTAATAAATCCACTGCTTCCAACCCTAAAAATAAACCATTCACCTAATAAATATCAGCCAAAAACAGAAAAAACAGAACCCAAACTCACCTACTAAATATAAACCTAAGAAGTATGTGCAATAAAATTCATGACATACATGCCTACCTTGCCACATATACTTGTAGTCATAGTTACTGAAACAATAAGAAATAACAGATAATGAGATCACTCCCCACCCCACCCATCGATACAATATACTCAGGCATGACAGACAAAACAAGCTTGCAGGTTGTGTAGCAATCATCTAAAAAAAATCCCTAAACATCACCTTACTTCCACAGGAAATACTCATATTTAACAATGCTGAACTTCTAATAACACTCCTAAAAATCAACAATAGGAAAATATATGTTTAAAAGCAATTTATATACCACCAGGGAATAACATTGATCCTGCTAAAAGCAACCTGTATTGGATATCCCAACAAATGAACCATGAAACTATAATACTTGAAGACTTAAATATAGACTGGCAACCTATAAATTTCACTACTCCCAGTGAATCCTTAAACTTGCTCAACTTCAGACAATTAGCAACCATACCTACGAGAAACAATCAAACTTCAGGGAGACACTCAATATTAGACTGGATTCTTACACAGAAACCAGACAAAATGACAAAAGTAGGCTGCCTCTCAGATAGCGTAAGTGACCACATACCAACATATGCTATCAGACCTCACCATAACCTAGACAAACATATTATCTATAGTCAAATACGAAATACAACCAATTTCAGCAAAGATATTTTCAGTGAAACACTAAAACAATATAACTGGTATGTACTTAGAACAATGCCACTAGACACTGCTGTAGAACACTTTAATAACATATTCTTACAGACCTTAAATAATCTAGCACCAGTATGTAATAAACGAGTAAAAGTTCAAACCCACACCATGGCTGACGAAACAAAAAAAATCATGACAAAATGGGATAAAGCCTGGAACAATCGGTATAAAAATAGAACTCAAAATGCTTTCCAGCAATTTGGACATCTTAGAAACTTTGCAAAACTCCATGTCAAACAGGATAAGCAAAGATGATATACCAATCTACAAGACAAACATAAAAACAACCCAAAAAGTACAGTTTTGTACCTACCATAAATGTAGATGTTCGAGTGTACACCCTGCTGCAGTCATCACACTTGGGTTATCCTGTCGTCAGGCGGTCCCGCAGTCAGTCTGAATTCCAAAGTCTTGGTCTTGCAACGGTTGCTGTCGCTTCTTCCCTGACGTCAGTGAGCCAGGGGTATAAATGATGCATCCGACGCCATTTTCTTCAGTTTTTCTTGCCCCAGATGTCAGGTGCCCCCAAAAAGGTGGTCAGTAATTAGTACCAATCTAAAAAATTTAGTACAAACACAGCATCCCTCTAGCTATAAGCAAATACATCAGAAAGGTATTGTAAAGATTTAGTTAGGTCAGAGGGGATGGAGGGAGGGTAACCTGGACTGCAGCAGGGTGCACACTCGAACATCTACATTTATGGTAGGTACAAAACTGTACTATGCTCATCGTGTTACCCTGCTGCAGTCATCACACTTGGGTAGAATCCCAAAGCTAAGGATGGGAGGAGGAGTCAAAGAGGGTTAGAGGAGGCTAGAAGGCCCTGCAGAACTGCAGTGGCGAAGCCAGCTCTAGTCTTAGAGTAAAGTGGTAAGTGGTAGTGTTTGGTGAAGGTGTGTACTGAACTCCAAGTTGCAGCTTCCAAAATATCCTTGGTTGGCACCCCCCTGAGGAAGGCTGTAGATGTAGCTGCTGCCCTGGTAGAGTGGGGCCTTATGGTAGCAGGAACTGGTTTTCCATGATGGGTATAGCAAAAATGAATGCAATGTCCTATCCATTTGGAAATGGTCTGTTTTGATATAGCCTTCCCTTGTGAAGCTGCAGCATAGGATACAAAGAGTTGGTCAGATTTTCTGAAAACCTTAGTTTTATCCAAGTAGTAACGTAGTTGCCTGTGAATGTCCAAGCAGTGCAGGAGTATTTCTCCTTTGTTCTCTGGATTTGGAAAGAAGGTGGGTAAGTGGATGGTTTGATTTAGAGCCACATTGGATACCACCTTAGTCATGAAGGAAGGATTAGTTCGTAGAGAAACTCTGTCTTGATGGAAAATGAGGACAGGTTCTACTGCCATTAGTGCCTGAAGCTCTGAGACTCTTCTGGCTGAAGTTATTGCTAGCAGCAGGGCAGTCTTCCATGATATAAACTTTAGATCAGCAGAGAAACCTGGTTCAAAAGGCGGTAGCGTAAGTTTTTCCAGAACAAAGTTGAGGTCCCAGGTTGGTGTAGGTGCTCTTCTGGGGGGCCTAATGTTTCTGGCCCCTCTGAGAAACTGTCTTAGAAGCGGATGTGAAAATAAGGGTGGATCCGTGTTGTAGTGGGCTGAAATAGCTGAGGCGTGGATTTTAATAGATGAAAAAGAAAGTCCTTTGTGCAACATCTCAGTTAAATACTGTAGAATCTGAGGCAGGTGAGGCTGAAGGGTATTTTGGCCTTTAGCCTGGTTCCAGGGGCAAAACCTTTTGCATTTGTCCGAGTAGGCCTTCCTGGTGCTGGGCCTCCTAGCTTCCAGAATAACATCCATAACTGCTTGAGGAAGAGGAGCCTGCTGGTTTGCTTAGGTGATTTGCCATGCAGCCAAATTTAAGGTTTTGAGCTGGCTGTGCAGAATCTGATTGTCTTGCTGTGTGAGCAAATGAGCAATTTGTGGTAAAAGCCGAGGTGGGCCCTGGGCCATATTCCTTAATAGTGGGTACCAGTGCTGGCGTGGCCAGTCTGGGGCTATGAGTATCATTCTGGGTCTCTCCTTCCTGACTTTCAGAAGCACCTTTGAGAGAAGGGGTAATGGAGGGAAGGCATATACTGTCAGATTTTTCCAACTGAATGAGAGTGCGTCCACTTTCCAAGCTTGATGGTGAAGTGTCCTTGTACAAAATTTTGTTAGCTGATAGTTTTGGGGGCTGGCAAACAGGTCTATGTCTGGGTGGCCCCATTTTTGAGTTATCATTGCAAATACTTGTGGATCCAGTTTCCACTCGTGGGGATCCATGATGTTTCTGCTGAGGTCGTCTGCCAATGTGTTCTTTTTTCCTGGCAGGAATTGAGCTTGTAGCTGAACTTGGTAAGCCAGTGCTGTGTTCCACAAGGTCATTGCTTGCCTGCATAGCAGGTAGGAATGTGTACCCCCTTGTTTGTTTATGTACCACATTACTGTGGTGTTGTCCGTCCTTATTGTAAGCTGTCCTGGATGCAAGAGGTTCTTGAAGGCTGTCAGGGCATTCTGTACAGCTAGCATCTCTTTTTGATTGATGTGCAGATTCCTTTGATCTGCAGTCCATATGCCTTGAACGCACTGTCCTGCCATGTGTGCCCCCCCAGGCATAGTCCGATGCATCTGTTGTCATAGTTTGCCTGGCTGGGGGCAAGGTGAAAGGCTGACCCTTGTTGAGGTGACATGCCTGTGACCACCATAGAAACTCTTGTTGAAGCAGGGAATGAGAGATATCATTGTGTCCAAGCTGTGGCTGTGTTGAGACCATACGCTTTTTAGGTACCACTGTAATTTCCTCATATGCAGCTTTGCAAATGGTATTAGTAGTATGCAAGATGCCATGAAGCCCAAGGCCTGCAGAATTTTTCTTGCAGGGAGTTGGGTCTTTGCTGCCATTGTTTTGAAATATTGAGACAGTTGTAGTTGTTTGTCTGGCGTCAGATAAGCCTTCTGGGCCATTGTATTCAAGCTGGCACCCAGGAATGTCATATTTTGTGAGGGTACTAGTCTTGATTTCTTTTCGTTTACTGTGTACCCTAGGCAACTTAGAAGTTGTTTTACAAAGGCCAGATGTTGTAAGAGGATGCCCTTGCTTTCTGCTTGGATGAGGCAGTCGTCCAGGTATGGGTATATTTGAATTCCTCTTTGTCTGCAGTATGCAATTACTGGTGCCAGGCATTTTGTGAAAACCCTGGGTGCAGTGGATAAGCCAAAGGGCAGTGCAGAGAATTGGTAATGGGTTGAACCTGCAATGAAATGGAGGTATCTTCTGCAATTTTGTCTGATAGGGACATGCAGGTATGCCTCCTTGAGGTCCAACGTTACTAGTCATGCTTTCTTGCCCAACATGGGAAGAAGCTGCTGTAGTGTTAGCATCTTGAATTTGGGTACTTGTAAGAAAGTGTTTAGAATTGAAAGGTCCAGAATTGTTCTCCAGGCATTGTCCTTTCTGGGGACTAGAAAGAGTCTTGAGTAAAATCCTTGGCCTTGCTCCCGTGTAGGTACCAGTTGAATGGCTCTCATGTCCATGAGAGCTGTAATTTGTTTTTGTGCCTCTGCCCATTGATTTTGTGGCAGGATTGGCATTCCTCTTTTTGTTGGCAAGGTGTGGAAATGGAATCTGTATCCTTGTGAAATTATGTCTAGGACCCATTTGTCCTTTGTGACAATGCGCCAGTTGTCTGAAAAAAGTGCTAATTTTCCTCCCAAGGGAGCTGCCAAGAGGGTCTTGCTTGGCCATATGAGGTTTAAGTCATTGAGTTTGCCTTCTAGTAGTTTGGAGCCTGTCTTCTCCTCCTTTCTGTGTTGCAGTGCCCCATTGTCGAGGTTTGTAGTGGGTTTGTGGTTGTCCTCTGCCTCTTGGATGTCTGTATTTACCCCTCTGTGGTCTGTCAGTAGCTGGAAAGGACCAATTTTTTGTTGGCCAATTTCTGCTGAAGCGAGGGGGCTGAACCTGTAAAAATCTTTGACCATCTGCATAGATTTTGCCTTATCCTCCATTTTCTTTAAGACTTCTTCTGCTTTAACTCCAAATAGGACATCCTGCTGTAAGGGAGCATCTAGTGGCTTTGCTTTAACATGATCAGGCAGAGTTTGTTCCTTTAACCAAGCATGCCTACGTATAACAGACCCAGTAACAGCTGCTCTACAGGAAGCTTCCAAGGAATCAAATCCACATTGTAAAGTATGTTTGCCCACCTGTTCAGCTGCATGCAACAGATCCTGCATTTCCTTCAATTCAAACTGTTGAGGGAGTATGCTCATTTTTTGTCTTATTTGAGACATTAGAAATTGCTGGTATTTTAGTATGTGAAATTGACAATTTAGTGCTCTCATAGCTAGAGTGACTGAGGTGTAAACCTTTTTCCCCCACCTGTCTAGTGCTCTGGAGTCCCTTTCAGAGGGTATGGGATTTTTTGCCATAGAAGCCATAGCCCCTTTGGGACCCTGGGAGATAGTCTCTGGGTCAGCAACAGGGCTTTTATAAAGGAATTTGTGGGAGTCAGGCACTCTATAATATCTGTCTGGTTTGGCTGGAGCAGGAGGCAGAGAATCTGGATTTAAACTAAATTCTAAGTAAACATCATCCACAATGTCTAAAACTGGGGGGATAGCAAGAGGTCTGTGCTGGGGAAGTAAAAGAAACTCTCTGAGCCTTTTCTTTGAGTCAGAGTAGTCCTGACCTTCCCAGTGAAAATGTTCCCTCATAGTGTGTAAAGTTTCCCCAAAGGAGTAGTCTTCAGGGGGAGAAGCTAAGGGAATGGAATCCTCAGCATCAGAATCTTCATAAGGGGGAAAGGAGTAATCTTGTTCCTCAGAGGAGCCTGAGGAAATAGACACTTGATCAGAGGAGGCATATTCTTCCTCTTGTTTAGGCCTTTTGTCGGGGGGGGGGGGGTTGGGAACCCCTGATTAAAGAGATCAAATCTTCAGCCATTTTAAGCATCTGTTTCTTAGGCATGGGGCCTTGAACAGGAGACTGAAGTGCAGTCTTTTTAGGTTTAAGAGGAGTCTTAAGCTTAGGATACATTTTTATAGTGAGCATCGTCGGTCTGAAGACACCTTCAGAAACCAAAGGTGTTTCTGCAGCACCGACATCTCTTTCTGCAATGTCGTCGGTAGGGCCTAAAGAAAATGGCTGCGTCGGCCTAGCACTCTCCACCAAAGGATCCGAAGCGGTCTCGGGTTCCAATTCTGCGGTAGCCAGGGGCTGCGTAGACGCCTCACTGAGAACCAGTGAACCAGAGACCGGCCCAGCCGAGGCCTCGGAGTCTGGCTTGGGTCTAGGCTGCCTGTCCTTATCCTTCCGTTTTTTGTGCACGCCGGTAGTCGGTTGCTCCGACGGCATGGTGTAGTTAAATTTTCTACCGAAGTAGTGTTGTGCGAAATCAAAGCATCGTTCTATAGTACGCTTATTGAACCTAGCACAAAAGCGACAACCAGTGACATCGTGGTCTGGGCCTAGGCAAGGTATACAATAAGAATGAAAATCCTTATGAGGTATTTGCTTCCCACAAGAAATACAATTGTTAACTTTTTCTGACATCAGTCTGAGGCAAGAAAAGTTTCCCCAACGTGGTACGTAGCTTTATTGAAGACTTCGGATCTGAAATTCGACTTCGAAAATCTCAGGAGTCGGCCGACTGGCACTTGCGAACTGCTTCTGCTTTGGGCACCACGCGGCAAGAAAGACTGAAGAAAATGGCGTCGGATGCATCATTTATACCCCTGGCGCACTGACGTCAGGGAAGAAGCGACAGCAACCGACGCCGGACCAAGACTTTGGAATTCAGCCGACTGCAGGACCGCCTGACGACAGGATAACCCAAGTGTGATGACTGCAGCAGGGTAACACGATGAACATCTTTTTTGGTCATCATAAATAAACTACTACACCCTGGAAAGACTACCACTCCATCTCCAAAATCAGAAAATATGACAGACTATCTCCACACAGTTTAATTCCTACTTTATACAATCAATATTATGTCTCTTAGACACTAATACAACTGCCCCCCTCTATCTACCACTGTTCAATCAAAAGCACTCACAGCTCTTCAGTTTTAGTTCAGTACCTACCTCGTTCATAATGAAATTGATCCTTAAACTTAAAACTACTTCCATAGCTGTAGGCCAACTACTATTAGACTACCTAAAAATGGCAGCAGAAGTCATAGCCTTCCCTGTGTCCATACTAATTAGTAGGTCCACAACAGAAAGATACATTGAATCACTATGGAAAAAAATCCTATATCATACCACTGCACAAAGGCAGCACATCTACAGAGTTTAATAACTACAGACCAATAGCAATTCTCTTCCTCCCTCTCCAAAATATTAGAGAAATGCATCCATATGCAGCTGATGCAATACCTAACCTCAAATAACCTGCACTCGGAAAACACAACATGGCTTTAGGCTCTAGCACAGCACCACTACTACATTTTACCAGTATAATAAACAAACACAGAAACAATGGTCCACCATGTTTTTAGACTTTTCAAAGACATTTGATACCGTCTTGCACCGGCAACTGCTCATTCGACTCTCCTCAATAGGAGTTTCACAATACTACTTGTTGTGGTTTCTTAGTTACCTCTCTGGAAGGCAACAAGCAGTTAAATGGCAATAAACCTACTCATCCTTTCAACCAGTTACTACAGGTGTCCCTCAGGGCTCTATTCTGGGTCCTCTCCTATTTAATACATTTATTAACGACCTCCACACCTCCACTCACCATGCTAGTTTCATTCAGTATGCAGATGACTCAACATTATGGGCAGCCTCAACAATAAATAAGCTCTAAGACATTATCCAAAAATCTTTCTTCTCTGTAGAAACCTGGCTCAAAGAATCAAACCTCCTACTCACCCCCAAGAAAAATAAGTTAATGCTTTTTACCTGAAAAAGTTGCCAAAATTAACAGCAATTTTCTACCACAAAGTCAGCAAATACTACTGTCATTGAAACTGTAACTCACAGCAAACGTCTAGGTGTTATAATAGTTGACAATCTCGAATATCACCAGCATATACTGCACATCATTAAATCTACTCACTAGAATCTAGGCTCTCTTTATTGGATCAATGGATTCCTTACAGATATTGCAAGAAAAACTCTAGCCACCACTTTCTTATTGCAGACTCTCTTACACACCATTCATATCCTAACAAACTTAAATGATACTCAAAGAAAGAAACTTGCCTCCTGCTACAATAAAGTACTTAAATTTGCCACTAATCTCCCTCATAGGACCCACCACCGTTGTAGCTTAAAGCAATGAAACTGGCTTGAACTACACAACTACCTAACATATTACAGCACACAAATTTATTCATCATCCAGAAAATTGGGGACTATGTTCGGCTACCAAAAAATATAAAACCCGAACTCTGAAATATCAAACGGAAGACAGCATAACTGACAACTACCGAACAACATCATCGAAAATAAATTCACTGAATGGCCATAGTTGGCCAGCAGCCAAGAAGTAACACAGTGCAAAAGGTGAGTGAAGGGAAACCTTTTAAATGTGCCTTATTCCCTACTGTAGTGCAATTTCGGAGTTGGTATATGTATATGTATGGGAGTGTGGGGGATGCAACCCCCCACCTTGGTTGGTTGTGTTTGCGATGTTGGCTGACTATGGCCATTCAATGACTTTTTTCAATGATGTTCTTCGGCAATTGTTGTTTTCGCTATCTTCCATTCAATATTTTGCTATTCGTCCTTTTTATTTTTCTGTAGCCAAACATTGACCCAGAAAACTGCCCTGGACTACATAACTTATTACTGGTCTACTGTCCAGCAAAGGACATCCCGTCTAGTAACAAATTCTTATTACTTACAATTGCTGAACTCTGGAATACTATCTACATATAAATAAAGCTCTCCGACAAACTCAGTAGTTTTAAATAACTCCTTAAACAACATCTTAACCAATCTTGGTCCTGAACATGCTCATCTCTAGGTTGAGACTTTGTGTTCACCGTACGATGCTCTTCAAATACTTTCCTTAAACAGACTACACTCAACCTCTCAATGAAATGGGAAAAAAAGAAGTTATGTACTCACCATAACGTTCCATGTTTGTTGTCCATGATCTCGTCTTCTTTTTTGCTTGGTGGATTCGGAGCCAATACTCAGCTCCGACTCAGCCGTATCCTAAAGCTCAAGAGCTGCCACTGGTTCAAGGCTAGACCCCATCCCAACATGCCTAGCGAGAGTTACCCAGATCTTGTTTGTGATAACCCATAACACTAGACTAAACATATATATATATATATATATATATATATATATATATGTATATGCTGCGGTGGTGGTGCTGCGGTAGCGTTGTCGCCTCATAGCAAGACGTTGTCCCGTTCAATTCTTAGCTAGAGCGTCTTCTGTGTGGAGGCATACATGAATGGGGTGTGCCTTCATTGAAGGTTGTGCGTCAGGGCTGGTAACCCGGTACGTAAAAATCCACTACCAATCATTAGCGGACCGGAGTTCTGCTGTGGCGACCCCTAACCGGGAAAAGCCGAAAGACACAAATATATATATATATATATATATATATATGTATATATGTATATACGTATGTATATATATTAATCAGTACCAGTAGACAACGTTGGTAGACCCTAAGCCTAACCAATTCATGAGGCAGGAAGGGAATCATAGCACATATAGCCAAAACCAAATAATTCCTCTCATTCCTCCAGGAAGGGGGGAAGGTGGGAGGGATGCAAGAAAGAAGGCGAGATCATGGACAACAAACATGGAACGTTATGGCGACTACATAACTTCTTTATGTTATGTTGTCCCTATCTTGCCTTCATTCTTGCTTGGTGGGACAGTGTCTCCAGCAACTTCTTTCTTTGGAGGCTCAAGGGAATAAAATCTTAAGAACCGTGGAACCAAAGGATGCCCTGTTTCGGGGGGTCACATCTACCTTGCAATGAGTGATAAAGGTATGTGGATTAACCCAAGTCCAAAGGCAGCCTAGCCTGAAATGCTGTATAGATAGATAATGCTCTAGTGGAATGCCCACAAATTTTTCCTGGAAGTTCTTTACCTTGTGAACTATAGACATAAATGATGGTGTATGTAAGCCATTTCGATAAAGTTACTTTTGAGACTGAAGTACCCTTTCTGTTTTCTGAAAAGGTATAAACAATTGGTTGGATTTTCTGAAGTCTTTTGTCCTATGCAAGTAGAAACGCAACTGCTTATGCACATCCAGTTGGTGGAGTCTATATTCTGCCTTGCTGCAATGATTTGGGAAGAAAACAATGAGTTCTATTATTGATTTAAATTTGACTCAGAGCAAACTTTTGGTAGGAAGGATGGATTAGTTCTGAGAGCAACTCTGTTTTTCTGAAAAACTAAATAAGGGGGGCGAGTGGAGAGAGATTTTAATGCTGATATCCTCCGAGCTGAGGTAATGGCAGTCATGAAGATTGTTTTCCAAGTCAAGAGCTTCAGAGGACAGGTAGCAGCCAGTTTGAAAGGAGGGAGACTCAAGGAAGCTAAGACAGTTTAGATCCCAAGGAGGAGGTGGTTCTGTTATTGGGGGTCTCAAGAGGATAGTACCTTTCGGGAAAGCTTTGCATAATCTGTGGGACATAACGTTTGAACCCATTACTCCAATATGATAATTGGAAATAGCAGCTAGCTGAACTCGAATTGTAGCTGCCGCTGCCCCTTGGTTAAAAGTCTCAGTCAGGAATTCCAGGATTTTCGAAATGGGTGCAGTAAAGAGATCAATATGATTTTTGGTTGCCCAACAAGAGAACCTCTTCCATTTGCTAGCATAAATCTTTCTAGTTGTAGATTTGTGAGAAGAGATCAAAATGTATCGTACTGCAGGGGAAATGTCAGGAAGCCTGGCTAAGATGGGAATTGGAGAAACCAAGCTGTCAGCTTGAGTGTCTGAATAGAAGGGTGGAGCATTCCTGACTGATGCATCAGAAGATCTGGAACTGGGTCCAGGATCCAAGGCTCCTACTGGAGATGAGGCCAAAGGAAGGGGAACCAAATCTGACGAGGCCAGTAAGGTGCAATGAGGATTAGCTTGCAACCCAGTGATTTTGCTTTCTGAAGAACTTTGGGTATTAGACGGAATGGGGGAAAGGTGTAAAGAAGTCCTGGGGGCCAACTGTGAACAAGTGCATCCCTGGGTAACTATACCGGTTGGGGAACCAGGGCAAAATAGCTGCTGCATTTGGTATTCATGGACATGGCCAAAAGGTCGCAGCAAGGTTAGCCCCACATGCAAAAAAGTTGATTCGCAATTTCCTGTTTCAGGGATCATTCGTCTGGCATCAGAATTGCCCTGCTTAGCTTGTCCGCTATCATGTTGGATTTTCTCGGGATGTGGATTGCAATCAGAAAACTTTGAGAGGACACAGCCCACTGCCATACTCTTACAGCCTCTTGGCACAAGGGGTAAGATCTGGTTCCACCTTGCATGTTGATGTACCACACTATGGACATGTTGTCTGTTTGAATTGCAATCGTCCCCGTTGGAAGAGAGCCCCAAAGTGCTTGCAACGCCAGAAGTACCACTCTCATCTCCAGGATGTTGATGTGCAAGTGGTATTCATGTTGCTGCCAAGTTCCTTGAGCAGTCTGTCCCAGATAATGCCCCCCCACCCCATCTGCAAAGCATCTGTGGTCACTGTGGCTACCGGTTTGGGGAGGATGAATGACCTGCCTATTGTTACTTGCGTAGACTGAAGCCACCACTGTAGATCCCTTTTGCAGGTCTCCGTAATGTGGATCTCGTGTGACATGGGAAGATTCTGCATGGACCATTGAGCAAAGAGAAGCCACTGCAATATCCTCATATGAAAGCATGCCAAGGGAACTAGTGTTATTGCTGCCGCCATTGAGCCTAGCACTTTGAGGACAAATCTTACTTGAATCTTTTTTCTCCTGATCAAAACTGACACCTGATGTCATATGGTTGACACTCTCTCCTGAGGCAATTTTGCGATCATGTCTATTGGCCCCTATAAATGTAATATGCTGACAGGGCAACAAGGCAGATTTTTCGTAGTTGATAGTGATACCTATCTCTGAGCAGAGATGAATTGTGGTGTCCCTTGCTATGATTAGTCAATGCTCGGTGGTGGCGGTAAGGAGCCAGTCATCTAGATATGGAAACACCCGGAATCCTAGATGCCTCAAGTGAGCCGTAACTACTGCCATGCATTTGGTGAACACTCTGGGGGCTGTACTGAGACCAAAGGGCAGAGCTCTGAACTGATAATGACTGTCTCCCAGCCGGAAGTGTAGATATCTCCTGGATCGCCGGTCCATCTTGATGTGGTAGTATGCATCCTGGAGATTGATGCAGCACATCCAATTGCCCTTTCCCAGAAAGGGAAGAATGGACTGCAGTGTCACCATCCGGAACTTTATTTTTTTGACAGACTTGTTCAGCCTGCTGAGATCCAAAATGGGTCTTCAGTCCCCTGTCTTCTTTGGAACTAAAAAGAACCTTGAGTAAGTTCCGGATCCCATTTAGTCTGCAAGGACTTCTTGGATGGCTCGTTTTTCTAGCAACCTTTGAACATCTAGGTTTGCTTGACCCCTTAGATTGGGTGGCACATCTGGGATGGATTTTTGTTTTCTGGGAAGAGGTGGCATGGAGAAAGGAATACTGTATCCCCTGGATATTACCGACTGTACCCATGTGTCTTTTATGATGATTTGCCAGGCTTCTGGGTACAGTGACAATCTGCCCCCAACTGCCTCCAGAGGTGGACAGGTGGGCCTCCTTTCAGGAGTGCTGGAAGGGCCTACCAGAGAACATATCTCTGTCACCCTGATTCTGCGGACCCCCTCTGCCGAGAAGGTTACATCTCCCATTATTATTTCCCCCTCTGCCCTTGGGAGAATAATCACCACGTGCATCAGGTGAAGCTCCCTGGGATTTCCGGAACCACATTTTCCCGCCTTTTTGACCTTTGGGATAAGGTCTAGTAGGGGTGGAGAAATGTACTCCCACAGCAGAGAGAGTTTTGCCATCTTGCTCGCACCTGGTAAGAGTCTCTTTTACCTTGGGCCCGAACAATGACAAGCCATCAAATGGGACGTTGGTAAAGGAGGACTTGAAGGGCTCCGCGAACTCACAAAGGCACATCCAGGAATGTCTTCGTAAGGCAATTCCTGTGCCTGCTGCCCTGCTCACTCCATCGGCTGCGAAAGAGATAAGCCGCATGGAGGAGTTGACTATAGAAGATAAGGTTGCAAGCTGGGAAGCAGTCTTATCTGAAGCCCCTGCAGCTGTAGGATCCTGAAGTGTATCTCCCAGCTTTTTGAGGAGATCTCTCTGGAGATGTGTGAAATGGGACAAATAATTCAGTGACCAAAGGGTAAAGGCCACTGATGAAAATACACGCTTCCCATATCTGTCCATTCTACGGGACTCTTTGTTCGGCGGATGGACATAAGAAGAAGTTTCTGCTAATTCCTTCTTTGTGGCTGCTGCAACCACAATAACATCAACTGGAACCCCCTTAGACAGGAAAAGCTTGTCCTCTGGCACTGTAATAAATTTATTGGGCCTCCTTGGAACCGGTTCCATGGAGTCTGGAGAGCTCCACACCTTCTGACTGACCACCCACAGTAGTTGGTTGAAATGAGGAGACACCCAAGAGGTGAAGGGTCAGGAGCCAAAAGCCTCCAGGTACATGGAGTCATCTTCAGAAGGGGAAAGGGATTTCCAGACACCCCTCTGCCTGAGGATTTCCAGGATGTCTGAAAAACAGTCATCCTCTGAGGGGGACCGTGAGGCCCTTCTGAGTCCTCCAAATCTGTGTCTGAAGTTAGAGACTCGGGGGAGTCTATATGCTTCCTCTTACGAGTCCTCTTCCGAGAGACCCCCTCAGAGGGGTACTCTGGAGAGGTTTCGGAAGAGGGGGGATTGCCAGAAGGGGTGTTCTGGGGCAATGGCTCCCTATGCTTTGGATAGAGGGATGGTGTGGAGGTAGACACCGGCCCCGATAGGGACGGAGCAGATGAAGCAGACGGTGGAGTGGTCTGGAAGGACAGCACACTCCTCATCCCTCGAAGGCACCCCAATCCCAGCCCGAGAGAGTCTACGGCTCCGAAGAGCCTGGAGATGTCTCTCACACCAAGGGCAATGGATCCGAGGCTGATGTAGGAGCTGAACTCACCTGCTCTGAAGTCCCAAGTGAGAGAGTAGGAACCAACAAGGGTCCGATCCCGTCCTCCCCCCAGAGCCAACAAGGGAGTCTCGGCCCCCAGATCCCTAGATAGAAGGTGGTATCGTAGGGATCAGAGCAGACGTCGGACCTGAGAGACCAGTGGTTTTTGGGTCTGACAGTTCCACCACAATGACTTCCATGCACTCCGGCTCAGAACTTGAGTGACTCGAAGGAGGAATAAATGACAAAGTAGGTTGGACAGTCGGCTCCACATCCATATTGTCTTGGCTCGGAGTCTTAAAAAGTCTTAAAAAGAAGTTATGGTACTCACCATAATGTTCCATGTGAGTTGTTCATCTCGCCTTCATTTCTCTCATTCATTTTAGAATCTGTTTCGGTGATGTTGCCGTTCAGGGATCTGTACGGATCCCATATATATATATATATATATATATATATATATATATATATATATATATATATATATATATTTTTTTTTTTATATCAGATAGGAAACAAACGGAAGGAGGAGAGTCTCTAAGTTAAACGACAACCCCTCTGACCAGGGAGATGCCTCTAACTTAAACGGCGAGCTCCCCTTGAAAAAGGGAAAGTAAAAGAACAGGGGGAAAGAAGCCCTCTAACTAAAATGGGCTAAAAGGGAGAAACAAATCCTCTAACTAAAACGGATTCATGGGGAATTAGTAGGCCTGAGAAAAGGAAACAACGGCCTCAACAACAAACAGCAACAAATAGTGAAAAATGGGAAGACGGACAGGAAGTATCTAAACAGTTATCAACCCCTAACGATAAGGAATTCTACAAATAAGAAAATGTCAGAATTCTTGACAAAACATAACAAGAAAAAGTATAACTTAGCCTGAGCCAGTCCCAGACAATCCTGAAGCTTCAAGCGGCAAACGAGATCTACGTAACTCTCGCTAGGCATGTTGGGATGGGGTCTAGCCACCAGCCAGTGGCAGCTCTGGAGTGTTAGGATACGGCCAAGTCAGTGCAGAATATCAGCTCTGAACCCATCAAGCAAGAATGAAGGCGAGATAGGGACAACATAACATTAATTTTTATACATAATTGCTGCCTGTACAATCCACTAAGTTGCATGTGGGCGTTCTCTTTAGTAACTTCCACCTCCGTAAAATCTTAGAATGCATAAATGTAACTACTGTTTGTGTACAACTGTAAACAGAAATGGAACAACTCTGTGTTTAACTGGAATTTATTATAATGCAATGTAAGCAAATGGAGCTTTTATCCCCAGTCTCTACTGACAATGGGTATTACCCAGTTGGACTTTCACAGGTAAACAAATTCAAATAAATAAATAAAAATAAAACTTCTGGAGCTGCAGAAGAAAACCACTCATGAAAGTCCATAAAAGCTGTACAAAATATTTGAAAACATGCCCTGGGAAGTCTTACTGTGATAGGGAAGCCTTAATTCCACATGCTTCTGCATCACAGAAAGCCTGAGTGATTCAGGGATCCACTTTGTGATGGTGGTTGTGGCAGCAGCATGCATAGCACTCTTGCTGGAGAAACTGCATGCACATGCAGAAGCACAGGGGAGTGGCTAATGCAAATTAGCTATGTACTTTTCCCTGGAAATGGCAATAACAGTGGATTAATGTAATACAGAGATTCAGAGAATCACTCTAGTTCATTTCCCACTGGGAGGAAAAAGTAAATGCCATCTTCCCTTTCTGTGTACATGTGTGTATGTGTGTGGACATGTGAGTGTACATCTGTAGGGGCATGAATGCTCCTACATGAGTGTGTGTGTGTGTGTGTGTGTGTGTGTGTGTGTGTGTGTGTGTGTGTGTGTTTGTGTGGTTGAAATGCAGGAGGTAAGTATGGAAAGCCGACTGTGTGAGTGTGTATGTGTGTGTGTGTGTGTGTGTGTGTGTGTGTGTGTGTGTGTGTGTGTGTGTGTGTGTGTGTGTACGTGTGCATGCATGAGTGTGTGTTGGAGTGTACATGCAGGTGTGTAAGTGAGTATTACCATAAGTGAGTGAGTGTGTACAGACTTGTGTGTGTGTGTGTGTGTGTGTGTGTGTGTGTGTGTGTGTGTGTGTGTGTGTGTGTGTGTGTATTGTTATGTGCTTATGCTAGTGCAATGTGAGTGATGGTAGGGAGAGCACTAGCTCTCTGCAGCAGGGTCAGATCAAGCAGCACAGTGTTCAACTTAAAGGCATGGTAATTAACCATTAATGAGGTATTTCTCCACATGGTCTTAAGTGAAAGTGAATACAAAATTCTCACTGTCATGCTAACTGACTGATCCCTGTTAGCCACTCAGTACTGGCAGTGGGAATCTCTTTGAATCTCAAGGTTTATCCAATAAAAATTAAGTAATTCACACAGCTCATTATAGTCAATGGGAAACACTACCATATATAAAAAAAAATGCATGAAATAATCTGTACTCAAGAATTAAGGAACACGCACACAATGTTTGTGATTTGTTGCTTCACCACTCATCATGGAGCTCATTCCCTAACATATGACATTATGTACCAGACCACCAATACATACATATATTTCCATTTATTTGTTAAGTGGGAATAATCCAACTAAGATGCAGTAGGTCATTTTCAGTGGACTCCAGCGAAAACATCTTCACAATTATGGTGAACAGAAAAAGCCCAATAAATGTAACATAAATAAGAAGTCAATAAAGTCAATACAGTAATTGGTGGCATTCATTCATAGAGTACAGAATGTAACAGTAAGACACAAATGCAAAAGATAATAAATACACAAATACACAACTGAAACCCAATTAAAAAAAAACATGTATCCACAAAGGACTGAAAAAAAACATATATTTTGCACTCTCACATACCCTTTACTAATTACATATACTAACTCAGAGACTGCATGACTGGGGAAAAGGGCATGTTCTCCAATCCCCAATCTACTACGATCTTGTACTGTGAAAGCCGGTAAATTTTGATCAGCTGATATTCTAGTCAGCTGAATCATCTATAGCAGAAGTCAATGACTTTCCACTTTGATGCAAAGTTGTGCTCCCATACATGTATGTGTATCTATATCTATACACACACATATATATATATATATATATATATATATATATATATATATATATATATATATATACACACACGCATATATTTTTGTGTGTGTGTGGTGTGTGTTTGTGTATGCATGTGTTTTTTAAACAAAAATATCTTTATTAAATTATGACATGATATAGGCAATCATACATGTATATAAATGAAAACAAACCACATTGACATAATCTTAGTTGCAAGCATTATACGTCACAAACCATATTGACATAATTTTAGTTGCAAACATTATAAATCACTTATAATCTATCTAATCATTGTCTGTCAAACATTACATAGCTCATTTAAATCCTGCCTTCTTTTAAACCTCATTCCTTCCTTGTATATATTATTCCCACAATTCCCATTTTTTTCTCTATAATTTGCTCCTACCATTTTCTAAAGATCCCAATTCCAGTTGTTTTACCTCTGTCACTATATTCACTACTTCTAGTACAATTGATTTTGACTTTGATTTCCATTTTCTAGTAACTGCTTTTTTAGCAGACACCATCATTAGAATCAGCAAGGCCTTACAATGTCTAGCAATTCTGATTCTGTATCATAGCTCAGAAAAATCATTTCCCTAGATACGCCAACTTGCTCACCCAGTATCTCTGACAGAGTAGTCTGCAGGGAATCTGTAAAGTCTGCCAAGTCATTACACTCCCAGAAAATATGTTCCCAATTACCTCTTTCTTCCCCATCACACCTCCAACATTTGCTGTCTACCTGAGAAAGAAATCTCTGGAGCCTACTTGAGGTATAAAAATACCTATGTAAACATTTCCAAGCAAATATCCTAAATCTTCTAGATTTTGTTGCATATATGGGAGACATACATATATCCCCCATTGTTTCTTTGTGAATTGCTTATCCAATCTCTGTTACCAATCCTTTCTATCCTCGCCTGATTGATCTTATAGTTATCATACAATATTTTATAATGTCTATAATTATTTCTTTTTAACAGCAGCTTCTGTTCTAGATTCTACCAAAAAACTCCACTAGTGCTAGTCTTTCTTTTACGAACCCCTATTTCTTTCTTTTTGCCTGTACTCTGCTATCAATCCTTGATAGGGGAGGCAATCTCTAACCTGTAGTCCAAATAAATTCTAGGTGTCTTCTCATTCCATTACCTTTCCCTCTCTAGTTATTTGCTCCCAATACCTTGGTTCCTTTGCCAGTTTTCTCCAATAAATTCCAACTCTCTCTTGCCTATTGTCTGCATCCCTAATTGCAGTCATCTCTATTGGTAGAATCTCCTTGCTCCATTCCCATGTTCAGCTAGTTTTTAGAATACTTTCTGCTACTTTATGAATATAATATTATGTATGGTTATTGTTATTCTCCTTAAAGATCTGCATCCAAAATCTCAGTCTCTCCTTGCATCTTGAGTTTCCTCCCTGTTTCATCATCATCCCTTTCCACTTTGAATTATGGGTTTCTGCTTGTGCTGTGTATAGGAGCCTTAATGGTGTAGCTCTGAAATGCCCCTTCAAATCGGGCAATCCCAATCTGCCCTGTTCTGTTGGAAGAAATCATCTTATCCCACTTGACTCTTGCCGTCTTCCCTTCCCAGATAAAATCTTTCAGTTCTATATTAATTGCAATGCACAACTTCTACTCTGGTTGATAAAAATTTGCCTGACCCAGACTAAGACTAAAGTGACTAAAAACATTTTAACTGCTTGTAGCTTACTATCCATAGCCATATAATAGAGCTTCCACTTTCTCAGGTTTTGTATTATCTTTTGTTTAGTCTCTTCTCACATATCCTTAGTTGCCACACTGGAAATCATTTTTATTCATACTCCCAAGTATTTAATTTTATCATGTCCCCATGTATATGGATAATGCTCAACCAATTAATGTGTGGCTTCATAATTTACAGTTATTGCCTTAGTTTTACCTTCATTAATTTTGTATCCTGAAAAGCTCTGAAACTGTCTCAAAATGTTCCACAACACTGAAATGCCCTTTTCCTGTGTTATCAGGTATAAAATAATATCATCTGCAAACAAAGCCAGCTTTCCTTAACTACCATACCAATTATATTCTTGAATTTCTGAGTCCCTTATTTTCTTTGCCAATGGTTCTAAATATAATGCAAGTAACACAGGGGAACCTGCCTGGTTCCTCTTTTCAGGCAGAAATTATCAGAGAAGAACCCACCCACTTTGATTTTTGCCTCCGTTCCCTTATATATATATATCGTCCTAATCAACCTTATAGTTTTATTAGGGAATGCAAATGCTTCCATTACCTTGCTCATAATGTCCCAGATTACTCTGTGAAATGCTTTGTCTGCAACAAGACCCACCAACAACAGTGGCATTTTCTTACATTCTGCTTTGTCTGGATCATCAATGTCCTGTTAATGTTGTCAAATGTTTGCCTCCCCTCCACAAAACCACACTGGTACATCTGTTTTGTCATCACTTGTGCCATTCTTTTAGCCATTATAGACATAAACACTTTATAATCATGGTTTAGTATTGAAATCGGCCTGTATGAAGCTTGATCTGATGAGTCTTTACCCTCTTTGGGTATTACAGTTCCCTCCTCTTTCTTCCAGGATGTTGGTACTTCTCCTCCTCTTAAAATAAAGTTAAATAAAATCTTCTAGAACTTTCTTGGTTTTAACCTCCTAGCTTCCAAACTTCGCCAGGAATATCATCTATTCCTGGGGACTTTCCTGTGGATTGCTTATACATCACCGTTTTTATCTCATCTCCTCCTAACCTACCTGTTAGTAATTGAGCCTCATCTACCTCTAACCTTGGCATATTTAATTCGTACATAAACATTTCCATTTGTACCTTTTCTTGTTTTCCATATTTCTCTGCTTTATACAGACTTTCACAGAATTTCCAAAATAGTTGTAATATCTCTACAGGGGCAGCCAGGGTGGTGCAGCGGTTAGCATTGCCACCTCACAGCAAGAGGTTCTCTGGTTCGATTCTCAGCTGGGGTGCCTTCTGTGCAGAGTCTGCATGTCCTCCCTGTGGTCGCATGGGTTTCCTCCGGGTGCTCCAGTTTCCTCCCACATCCCAAAGACATGCTGTAGGTGGATTGAGTGTGTGCGTGTGTGCCTTCTGTGGAAGGTTGGGTGCCGGGCTGGCAACTCGACACTGTAAAACTCCACTGCCAATCATGAGCAGAAAGGTGATCCACTGTGGCGACCCCTAACCGGGAAAAAGCCGAAAGAAGAAGAAGAAGTTGTAATACCTCTACAGGACCTCTTGTTATCTTCCTTGTTGTAGGCTCCCCAAGACTGAAGAAAGTTCTTTCTACATTCTGCTGCCTGACTCATTGTACTAAATGTTTCTGTGCTCTAGAGTTATTATCAAAAAACAGTTGCTTAACAGCAATCTTTCTAAACTCATGCATATTATCAAGGTAATCCCTTATTTTCTGTTTAGCATTCTACAGTTTCCCCTCTTCTTGTTCTGTGAGATTCCCCCTATTCTGCAGTATTTTAACATTTGTCAGTCCCTCTAAATAACTACTGTTACTTCTTAACCATATCCCTTTCTTTTATTTCCACCCTATTTTTAAACTCCACTTTAATTTTATCCTACTCCCAAGCTGTATTTTCAGAAGAAATTTCTATCTCTATAATAGCTCCTGAATAATTTCTACTACCCATTCCTTAAATTCTTCTCTTTTCAACGGATACGTGGAAAAGTGCCAGTGTCTCATTTTTATTCCTGTGTTTTTATTTTGGTTATAATTGGCACAAGATCTGAAATAATTATTGGGTGTGCATAAGACTTTCAATTAAATGCACGTGTTCCTGTGAAATGTAAATTCTGTCTAGTCCAGCCCAGTTTTTGTATCTTGGGGAAGTCGCTCACAGTAAGACGTTGTCCTGTTCGATTCTCAACTAGAGCGTCTTCTGTGTGGAGACATGCGTGAATGGGCATACCTTCGTTGAAGGTTGTGCATCAGGGCTGGCAACTCGGCACGTAAAAATCCACTGCCAATCATTAGCGGACCGGAGCTCCGCTGTGGCGACCCCTAACTGGGAAAAGCTGAAAGACTCAACAACAACTCTGAACTCCGAGTACTGAATTTACATCTTCCATGCCAAATATATTCACAAACTTCTTCAGACATCTACCTGGATCTATACCATGTTATCAAAAAATAAAATGTCAAATGGCACAACAGTGAAAGTGCCGAAATGTCAAGGGTCTGTTTTTGAGATTGCAGTACAGTGAAGATTGGGATATTTGCCCTTTCCTCACCGTAGTGCAATCTCGGAGTTGGAATATATATTCAGCAGGGGGGGGGGGTTTGGGGGGCACAGCCCCCCACAATACCGAATTCGAGTTTCGGCATTTTTGCTCTTGTGAGCGTTCAGCATTTTGCGTCTTTGATGTTATGATATAGATGAAATCTACCCTCCTTTGTTATGTTTTCCCTTCTGGGCCCCCAGACACATCTTCCCTGCTACAAATCAAATTCCAATCCCCACCTATAATATTCCTTGCTGAAAGCTGATTATTTCTCCCAAAATTTTCTTAAGATCCATTATATCAGTTTTAGGTGGAATAAACACATGACAGTATTATCCTCCTCCCTTGCCAGTAGCCTAAACACATGACAGTATTATCCTCCTCCCTTGCCAGTAGCCCCTTAGTACTACAAATCCACTGTTATCATATTTTTTATCTTCTTCTATCACTACTGGAGTTCCTCCTGCAATTAATATAAGTACTTCTGTTTTCCTTTGTCCCAGATATTCTGCTGAATAACCATCCTGAAAACCTCTCTTTATCAAATTCGCATGTTCAGTTCTTTCCAAGTGTGTCTCGTGTAACATAACTATTTGCACTCTACATTTTTTAATATAGTTCACTACTCTTTCTTTTATGTGTTTATCTATGAGACCACTGACATTTAAAGACATTACAGAAAACATCACTGTGTTAAAAAGTTATTATTCCAAACTTTTATATGTAATAGCTTTTATATTAAGTGTCTAGTTCCAGTTTTTGGGTTACATGCATACACTGTTTGGCAGGTTGATCTTTTACACAGTTGTTTCTTGTTATATCCACTTCAGCCTATGTCATATCTTACAAATGTTTTATTTTATTGAAAGCCCTCAAAAAAAAAACACTCCCATACCCCCCCAAAACCTATTACCTTAATACTAAAACACAAAACTCTACATCTTTAAATACTGAAGTTGCACCCTTGTAATAGGAACATATGTCCCAAACTGACAGCCACACTCACATACTTGGGTTAACTTAAAAGAAAGGTTATCCGTGCTAAGATGCATGCTACAGCCTGTGCATCTACTAAGTGCTGTCTGGTATTTCACATTTTTACAGATCTCACATCTGGAAAACACCTGAATGGTTTTAGAAAACATTATTTCCTAACCATTTCTCTTTATGAGATTGTCTCCATGGAGACATGAGGACCAGATACAAAGTTGCTACTAAGCATACATTAATTTGCTAGAAAAAAGCTTTATAATATTCAATGTTCTTGTTCATTTACTTGATTTCTCTTAAAACTTGTTACTAGGTCAGGCTAAAGGCATTAATCCAGTCATTTTCCTATGCAAGAATGAGGGGAAAGTATATCAGTTACTCTTTTGTCATGCACTCTAGCTCAGACTTTTATTCCATTTTTTACACTGTAGTGTCTACATTTCTTAAAACTGAACAAGGAGGAAGAGAGAAGAAGGGAGAAAGGAAAAATGGGGCACCTGCTTATATTAGTATCCCCATTATTCTTAAAAATAACTGAGAAAGCTTTACTTTATAGCATGCCAAGAAAATAACATACTATAAAAATATTACTTTTAAGAAAAAAAAACTTTTTTTATCCTACAATTAAGCTTTTCCCTCCTCTTCCCCTCTCTTAAGTATTTTTCCGAACATTAATTACATGAAGTAGGGCATATGCTTTAGAGTCCCCCACAAATTTAACAAAGTCAAAAATGTCCAATATTTCGAGATTGTCTTGTTCTGTCATGTTTTACAAATATAATTATTGCTTTGTAATCCTGTATTTGTCAATTTCCAAGTTACTAGTTTTATTCCTGTTCATCTCCATCTCTCAAATCCTGTCTCTGCTTAATTTCCAACATACTCTCGATTATTCTAGTCAACTCTTGTGCTTTTTTTCTTTCTGTTAAGCATTGAAACATTGGAAAGGGTTTCACTGGCACAGTCTCTCTGTGGACTTTATTACCAGAGACACAAGAACCAGAATCTCCTTCTGTTTCACAGCTCACGTTTTGTTGGACAAACTTATTTCCTCCTTAGGATGCACTGCATAAAAAAAATGACTTTGTCCCTCCAGGAAATGATGAAAGCTGGGTACAGCAATCTCATGCCTGCTTCTTGACATTCCCTGAATAGTGGAATACATTTACTCCTCCTTTGCCTGGTGTACAGTGAGTAATCATTCTCCACAAACACTCTGCTGTCTCCCACTTTTAGTATTTTGTCCTTCTGCCACAGTTTTGTCAGACCAATGAATCCTCGAAATAACAGCAAAACCAATAAAAACCAAAAAGCAGCTCAGACGGAGGGTACCACCAAACAGATTTATTTCCAGAAAAAAAGTCCAAAGTAAGTAGTCACAAATGCCCAGCAATAAAATCCAAGGAAGCACGGGCAGCAAAACAGATTAGCGCTTTCATCCCACTATATTAAACTGGAACTTCATCAGATAACCAGCAATAAAATCCAAGGAAGCACAGGCAGCAAAACAGATTATCGCTTTCATCCCACTATATTATACCGGAACATCATCAGATAACCAGTTTTGTCAGAATCAACTCCCTCTGTTGTAGGATTGCATCTTTACCTTACTATTAAATGACTAGGTTGCCTTCTCATAGCCATGTTTGAAGTATACACATAATGTGCCCTTTTGATTAAT
Source organism: Protopterus annectens (assembly GCF_019279795.1). NCBI lineage: Eukaryota > Metazoa > Chordata > Ceratodontiformes > Protopteridae > Protopterus > Protopterus annectens. The sequence continues at coordinate 1,036,420,353 of NC_056729.1, forward strand.
TCCTGCTGTGGAATACCAGTAGAGATGCTTATTTGTGCTTTAATAAAATTAATACACTCTGTTCCTTCCAGCTTCTCTGGTGTAGCAGAAAATCTCAGGTTTTCCTTGTGTGCTGTCTTCTAATTCTATTATTTTTTGAAACATCTCTTCTTGAGCAGTCTCATATTCAGCCAGCCTTTTCTTCATTTCAACCTCTGACTTTGCAGTTGTATCACCTCATCTGAATATCTGTTTAAAGCTTCTTCCATTTTTTCCAGGCTTTTGTTGTTTGAGTTGATATATTCCATCAGTGTTTCATTTATTTTAATCAGGTCTGTGTGCAGTTGTCTTATACTTTCCTTTAGGTTACTGGAAGCCATGTCTGCAGCTTGAACTGCTTTTTGCTGAACAGCTGAAATACTCTTCCTAGTCAGTGTTTTTTAATCATCTTTTGTAGCATGTTTTTCTTTCAGGTCCTCTGTGTTCTTTTTTCCTAGCATCCAGGCAGTGTACTTACTAGTCAGTTACTGAAATTCATCCATAAATATAAGTCCACTGACTTTCTCTGCTGAGTTTATGTTTTCATACTGGGAGAGCTAAAATTAAGCTGTTACTCAATGTGCAGCCATTTTGGAAGTGTATGTATGTGTTTCTATGTCATTTGACTGAATATTCACTTGACCTTCTTCCACTAATTTGACTGATAACTCATTTAAGCATATAAGTGCATAGAAAGTATGTGATGGTGTCATTTCTGCTCACAGAAGCTACTAGGGATGTGAGTCTAGATGACTACATATGGATTTGCAATGGCCACCGTCACACTGTACCCCAGATCTGTAGATGTTAGTGTTTGTGCTCCAGTACTGATTCATTGTGTGGTGTTTTTTTTTTCTTGTTTTATTTTCTCCATAGTTGTATGACCATTCGTTTAGTGTATGGGATGTGTGTGAGGGGTAAACTACAATATAAAGGGAGTACGGGGGGACTTGTTCCCCTACAAAAACATTTTTATAGCATATTTGCTCTGTAGAATGTTTTCTATCAATTGTGATTCAAGTCAAATAAGTTTTCTGTCAAATAACTTTTCAGGATATATATGGGAGCAATACCTTACAGCGAAAAACATTCCACTGAAATCTGACAGAGCCGGTACTACTAATCAAATATTAGCTGAAGGAAATATAATGGCTTTGTCAGCATGAGATTGTGGTACAGTGGGGATTGATGAATATGCCCTAGTTCCTACTGAAGTGTGATCTCAGAGTTGGTATATATAATTACCAGGGGGTGTGGGGGGGGGGTGCAAAAAACATTTTGCTCTTTTCTGTTTTGACCCATTGTGCATCAAAGTTTAATCGGTTCAACTTTTAGGGTTGGTTTGCCGATGGAAGGTCATACTTCCATATATATATATATATATATATATATATATATATATATATATATATATATGGGTCTACCTGATATTGCTAACACTCCAGAATGCCGACAACCATATGGCCGACACCATATGATCAACATTTGGAATGCCGACAATGCAGAACCGGCATCTCACTATAGTGCAGAATACAAAGATTTCCATTCCTGCACTGTAGTGCGATCTCGGAGTTGGTATATTAAAGTTACGGGGAGTTTGGGGGGCAGACCCCCCGGGGGGGTGCAGGGGGGCAGATCCCCCTGCTAACAGTTGAAAGGAAATTTTATTTTCCTTTTATATGGTCTACTTACAATGTCGAGATTTCGGATGTCGGTCATATGGTGTCGGCCATATGGTTGTCGGCATTCTGAAATTTCGGCACTGTGATGTAGATCCATATATATATATATATATATATTATATATATATATATATATATATATATATATATATATATATATATATATATATATATATGGATCTACTTCAGAACACCAACGTTTCACTTACCTGACTCCCACTTCCTTGTGACGAAAGGACTCAAAACTGCACAACACCGACATCCGAAACACCGACTTTTTAAGCTATCCCAAATAAAACAACAAAACGAAACAAAACTAAACCCACGCGCTAACTAAATATACCATCTCCGAGATCGTGTGTGTGTGTGTGTGTATATATATATATATATATATATATATATATATATATATATATATATATATCTATACATATATATACACAGATACGCACACACACACACACACACACATACACCTACATGACCATATATGCATATAAACAGCTAACTATCCAACTCTGAGGCAGAGTAAATAAACAAATCATAAACACATATATCTTACTTAGTTTTTACCATTTGGAGTGATTAAAAGAAGATTTGAATCATGGGCATTAATGACCAACACACTTCTGATAACTGATGGAACAACCATCTCATTGGTGACTACTGATGTGCATGATGTGATGCCATACTGACTTGGAAGTAGTAAAGATTAAACAACAACCCCAGTGGCAAAGGCCCTTTGGAAGCAGCTACTTGGTATATTCCTTGATTTAAGGATTATGTCCAGAGCAGCATTTTGCGGAGAGTGGCCCTATTTTTGGCACTTGTTCTACTGCCCTAGGACAAGCAACTAGATTAAAATGAACATATTTTCAGCTAGAAGCATGAGAAGTAAATACATGGGATGTCTTTTAAACTCCACATCCTTATTTGAGTGGTTCTGTTTTGGCTGGATAATTCTAAGAACATTGGGGGTGTGGCTCCTTCTGGACAGTATTTTTATTCAGCAGTTTTCAGCCTTTGAATTCCTTTTTCCCTGTCCTACACTTTGCTATGGTAAAACTATCTGTGTTTGAAACAGGAGTACAGGTTAATACTTTAAGTGGGAAATTTCAGGATCCAGCCATGTTTTAGCAAGAGGTATTCTCTGATTGGATTCAACTACCAGGCTCCCTAGTGACTCCCAGTGAAGTTCTCACTTTTTATGTTGGCAGCCATGTTCCCTCCTGGCTTGGATTAAAGAGAAAGAGCAGCTTCTGCAGCACTTGCCCCACAGATACTGCAAAGTTGCTTTAACCAGATTGAAGGTTAGTGACTCAGTTAAGAATGCTAACTTTCAATAAAAGTGGCTTCCTTGCATCTGTACCTGAGAGACTGTACCTTCCTTTTTACTTGGGCACTGATTTCTATTATCCCAAAATGAGCCACTACATTCATTTATTTTTTTGTGTTAATGCTAGAAGCATCGGCAGTACAAAACCTTAGCCAGCAGTTTAACCCAGCCTCCTAATTAGGTCCTTGCAAAGCCAGGAAGACAGGTCTCTCAATGACTTTCTTTTTTCTGATTTCCTGAATTTATGTCAAAATAACAAAAACACAAAAAGAATTCAAACAAAAAACAAAGAGTCTTCCAGGTTAAAAAATCCTTTACTGGTGTATCCTGGTACCTCGGCTGAAAAGCCTTCAAGGGATGATTAACACACGAGAAACACAGTCCATAAATACCAAACTGATCAACAGTTAATTAATTAAAGTAACGCCCAAAAATTACAAGTGATACACCAAATTTAAAGTCATACATCAGATTTACATAAACAATCATATTGTCCCACATTGAATAAAAACCACAAACTGCATTGATAAACTTATAAAAACAAAAAAGCAGGCAACGTGTCAGCTAAATCCACAAAGGCGAACCACCACTCAGAAGTATAAAATGATTGCGAGCTTTATTCCAAAAATAAAACTGTATTAAAATGTTAGCGCTTTCGTTTAAATGAATATTAAACTTCTTCAGACATCATTTTAAAATTTTCCCTCTGTTTTAAATACATTTCCTTATAGTGACATCATTTCCTCTTAATCAAGTAACATTTCATTTAAAGCAATATTGAGTTTTAAAAAAAACACAACAATGCTGCCCCATTCATGCATATAAAACCTTATTCAACTCTAAATTCATTACAAATTATCTATTTATTTCCATTGTGAAACACATTTATTTTATCTTACTTCTTTTTAACGCATTAAGCTTCAAGATTGGAGTTATAGAACTCCATTCATTGATTCCTGGCCAGCTGTCTGCTTGTAACCTTACTTGCCATTCAAGCTCTCTCAATTCTAATAACAAGCCCCATGCTTTTTTATCATCTATTACTACACTGTCAATAATGATGTAGCTAAATTGGTGCCCTGGATGGTCTTTTACATGCTTTGCCAAGGCATTAGATAAATTCATTTTTCTAATGGCATATTCATGCTCATATACACGTTGGGAGAGTTTTCTCTCAGTCTTTCCTATGTAAAAAGCTAAACATAATTTGCACTTACTTAAATATACCACTGCCTTAGATTCACAACTGTATTTTCCTTTTATCATATATTTTTTGTTTCTTATAATAAATTCATTATTAATTTCTATTTTGTGGCACCATTTACATGCACCACACCTCCTCATGCCATGCAGGACACTTTCACTATAATTCTCTTTATACTGGATTAATTCTTTTAAATTTTTCCCTCTCCTGTTAACAATACATGGCTTTACACCTAATATGTTTCTAAACTCTTCTTCATTTAATATGGCCCAGTATTTTTCAAAAATCCATTTAAGTAGTCTGAAGTCTTCACTATATGTTACAATCAGTGCTTCTGAGAACTTATTGTTTCTCTCAACTACATCTTGTATTCTGTGTGAATCAGAATTATCTATCATTGTTTCTTCTATATCATGTGTCCTCATTTCACTTAAAATGTTTTCCTTATGTAAAATGGGTTTAAAATGACCTATGTCTCTTTTGATTCTGACTTCTTCTATGATTTCATCAATGAATTCACCTGGGCATGCCCTAGCACAAAACATAGACCGTAGATTGGTGCATTCTTCAATGAAGTCTTGTTCTTTTGTTATCATCCAGGCAGCTCAACTACCTGCCCTTTTATCATAGATCTTTTTTGGTGTGCTGGATGGGAATGATATAGTGCAATAAACTATTCAAATAAGTTTCCTTCCTGTATATCTGTGCTATATATCTTTCCTCTGTTTTGTCTTTTATGAGTTTAATATCTAAGTATTCCATGAAATCAAGCCTAACTTTCCATGTGAATTTCAAAAAGGTTGTTGTTCCATTAATATACTCCAGAAATTCTTCTAGGATGCTTCTAGGCCCTTTCCAAATTATACTTATATCTTCCTGGAAACTGAAATAAGATTTAAGATATTTATGGAACTCAGTATTAAACACATATTTCCTTTCCCAATATGCCGTGATGATATTCGCATATGCTCCCCCACATGGTGATCCCATTGCGATGCCTCTATTTTGCAAACAGTAGTTACCATTAAACACAACATAGTTGTTGTTCAAAACTAATTCAAGCATATCTACTAATAAATTGGCATTTATCAATGCTAGAAGTTTAAATCTCAAAATGCACTCACTCGAGGCACTCCTTAAAATGGAGAACATCGATATCTGTGCAGTGACTGAGACCTGGTTCAAGGCTTCAGAGAGCGCCCCTGCATTACCAGGCTATAACTCATACCACACTTTTCGGCCATCTAACCTGGACCGGAACACCAAAGGCGGAGGTGTGTCCATATTCATTAAGGATATCCACACCTCCAGGCTAGTTGCTTAGCATAATGCATCCGAGGTTATCCAAGTGCAACTAACTCTGGGTAAAACTGCAATCCAAATTGTAGCTTGCTACAGACCCCCACCATGCCCCAGGATTCCCACTCCTCTTTTCTTGATATACTGGAAGATATTAGGGTTCAACCAAACACCCTAATAATGGGCGATTTCAACTACCCCACCATTAACTGGGAAAACTACTCATGTACCAACTCCTTCGCTCAACATTCTCTGGAATTCATAAATTCCAATTCCCTGGATCAACTTATCCACACCCCCACTAGGGGCAACAATATCCTAGACCAAGTCATTACCAACATGAGTGACTGGTGTTCCACACATGAAAATCAAAAGTCGACAAAGCAGCTGGACAAAAAATAAATCAAAAGAAACTGCTCAAGGCTGGAAAATACAAAACCACAGACTAGCGTAACTTCCACTTTATTCAACGCTTTCGTAAAAACTTCTTCAGAACCAAAAGAAATGTTACATCAAACATTCATTTAAATACTGCACACAATTAAAATCAATTAATCAATTGCATAGTGTAAAATCGTAATTAAAGAGCCCTTTACAAAAAACAAACTCTTCATTCATCATTATGCACTATAGAATGGGCATAATTGAATACATTACAATAACAAACACATGAAGTCAACTCCTCATTGGTCAGATCCGACCATAAGCTAATCACCCTAGATATCCACATCTTGCCCCCACCCCCCATTAAGGAAACCATGGTAAAATATTTCTCCAAAGCCAACTTCATGCTTCTTAAGACAGAAGAGGTGAACTTCATGACACCCATGCAGATGGACAATACAGTTACAACTGCCGAATCCTACACAAATGCACTCTATAAGCACTTACACGAGTGCATGGATTGTGCTATCCCAAACAGAACCAAGACGTTATCCTCCAAAAAAAGGAAGCCAATCTGGTGGTCCCCTGCCATAAACAAACTCTACAACAGAAGGAAGAAACTGTTGCAAAACAGAGTAAAATCCCGTGAGTGGAGGAGCTCCCTGGTCAGCCTCAGTAAGAAGCTGAGATCCCTTATAAGATCCTCCAAAGCTAGCTATGAAAACAAAATCGCCACTGATTCTAAGGACAAGCACAAAGCATTCTATAGCTTGTCAAGAATCTCAATGGCAACATCCAGATCTGCTCTGAGTTACAGCACAATGTCACGAAAATTACAGAACCAACTGATATTGCCAACATCCTGGCAGATAGGTTCAGTGCTAACTTTACCCCCTCTCACCACCTAAAGGGCCCATATTTATACAGGAAGAATGCAGAGTCACTGTAATCACAACTACGCAGGTAAAACCTGCACTCTCTAAAGCCAAAAACACAGCATCCATGGGACTGGACAACATCCCAGGCTGAGTTTTACACGAACTTCAGAATGAACTGGCTCCCCACCTAAGCACCATGTTCAATCATTGCCTCAGGTCAGGCTTTGCGCCCACTGAACAGCAACAGTTATCCCACTCCACAAAGGGAGAGCCACCACTGATCCCGGGAACTATCGTCCTATTAACCTGACGAGCTTGGTCTGCAAGGCCATGGAACATAGCATCATGGAACTGATAAACAAAGACATTGGTAACCTACAAACTAAGGACCCCACCCAGTTCGGGTTTGTGAAAGGCACATCATGCCTTCTGAACCTGATCTACTTCTTTGAGGCAGTCACGAAAGCCGTAGATGAGGGTAAGGTGGTTTGCACAGCCTATCTTGACCTCGCCAAGGCTTTCGACACCATCCCCCATTCTGAAATTATACCTAAACTCACTAAACTAGGTATAACTCCCTATGTCACAAGATGGGTTGCCAACTGACTCACTGACAGAACCCACACTGTAAAAGTTGCAGACTCCAAATCTGACTTCAAACCAGTGACAAGTGGAGTACCACAGGGTTCATTCCTGGGACTTCTCCTGTTTGGTATCTACTTCTCTGAAGTACAGGCTAACATAGAAGGCCTCTGGCTAATGAAGTTCGCAGATGACTGCAAACTAGGAGACATAGTCGAGTCCCCAAATGATGTGGACATCCTACAGAAGGGCCTCACTGAGGCAGATGCCTGGTGTCAGAGCCATGGCCTCAAGCTCAATGCCAAAAAGTGCATTGTCATCCCCTTTGGTAAAAACTCTGTACCCCTGAAATACCACATAGGCGGCAGTCTACTTAATGCCAAATGTGTGATAAGAGACCTTGGGGCCCAGGTGGACAGTAGTCTCTCCTTTGATAATCACATCTCCACAGTAGTAAGGAAATCCTTCTACGTGGCACACATCATCACAAAAGGGTTTTCATCTAGGAAAAAAGAGGTCATTGTTCCCCTCTACTCGACACTCATTAGACCCATTATAGAGTACAACACCCCTTTTGGAATGTACCTCACAAGACATCTGTAGCAACTGGAAAGGCCACAGAAGTACCTCACAAAGAGGATTACTGGCCTCAAACAGATGCCCTACACTGACCATCTCAAAAAACTCCAGCTTTACTCCGTAGCATATCGCCTACTCCAAAGTGATCTATGCCTAACATATAAAGCGATGTCAAACCCAGAGCTGTTGGACATGCTACACCTAAAGAAATCCCAATCCTTCTGAGCTACACACTCTAGGGATCTAAACCTTGTCACCACAATAAACAGGACATGCTGGAGGGATAGATTCCTGTCCCAGAGACTTCCCATACTCTGGAACAGGCTACCCATCTATGTCAAGCAAAGTTCCTCATTAGCACTCTTCAAGAAGAATCTTGATGAGTGGATGGGAAATAGGAAATACATCCTGGGGATAACTTCTGTGGCTCTGCTCGACAGGGGCAAACTTTCTTGGGTGGCGTAAGCCAGGGAACCTTGTTGACTAGGCTTACTTAGGCCCTTGGGCCGATAGCCTAGTACCTACCTATAAACCTATGAACCTATATGGTCTACGAATGTTCTATATGTAAATTCTTGGAAAAGATTCAAAATTTTCTTATAGCTTTACGGTCTGATTCTTTTATTTTAACAAAAGAGTAGGTTTTATTCAATATTTTGGAAATAAAAAAAGCCATAAAAAAACTTTTTCTTCTTAACATGGACAATTCTTGCTGTGGCCACAAAATGTATTACAAGAAATGCAAGAATCCTTCAAAACCACAATTTGAAGAATTTCTTACATCCTTGAAAGATAATAATTTTTAAAGAAACAACAACCAAGGAGATTAGAATGTGTCCTAATAATGTTAAGAATGTCACGAGATGGGTTGCCAACTGGCTCACTGACAGAACCCACACTGTGAAAGTAGCAGACTCTAAATCCAACTTCAGACCAGTGACAAGTGGAGTACCACAGGGTTCAGTCCTGGGTCCTCTCCTGTTTGGCATCTACTTCTCTGAAGTACAGGCTAACACAGAAGGTCTTTGGCTAACAAAGTTTGTAGATGACTGCAAACTAGGAGCTATAATCAAAACTCCTAACGATGTGGACATCCTACGAAAGGGCCTCACTGAGACAGATGCCTGGTGTCAAAGCCATGGCCTCAAGCTCAATGCCAAAAAGTGCATTGTCATCCTTTTTGGTAAAAACTCTGTACCCATGAACTACCACATAGGCGGTAGTCTACTTAACACCGAAAGTGTGATAAGAGACTTTGGGACACAGGTGGACAGTATTCTCTCCTTTGATAATCACATCGCCACAGTAGTCAGGAAATCCTTCTATGTGACACACCTCATCACAAAAGGTTTCTCATCCAGGAAAAAAGAGGTCATTGTTCCCCTCTACTCATCACTCATTAGACCCATTATAGAGTACAACGCCCCTTTTGGTATGTACTCACAAGACATCTACAACAACTGGAATGGCCGCAGAAATCCCTCACAAAGAGGATTCCCGGCCTCAAACAGATGCCCTACGCAGACCATCTCAAAAAACTCCACCTTTACTCCATCGCATATCACCTACTCAGAGGCGATCTCTGCCTAACATACAAAGCTATGTCAAACCCAGAGCTGTTGGACATGCTCCACCTAAAGAAATCCCAATCCCTCCAAGCTACACGCTCTAGGGACCTAAACCTTGTCACCACAATAAACTGAACATGCTGGATGGATAGATTCCTGTCCCAGAGACTTCCCATACTCTGAAATAAACTACCTATCTATATCAAACAAAGCTCCTCATTAGCACTCTTCAAGAAAAATTTTGATGATTGGATGGGAGATAGGAAATTCCCCCCGGGGATCACTTCTGTGGCTCTGCTCGACAGGGGCACAGGAAAATAATTTTCTTGGGTGGCAAAAGCCAGGGTACTGTTTGGCTAGGCTTATATAGGCCCTAAGGCCAATAGTCTAGTACCTACCTATGGACCTATGAATAATCCTTGGCTGAACGTACTAGCACATTGAAACTTTCTCTTCTTAGATATGCTCTTATTATTTGTTTTTTGAAATCTTATTTACATCCAGAGTCATCTATTTATATTCTGGACTCAAGCAACTTCTAAATATTGTAAATAGTTTATTTTTTCATTTGTTTGAAGTTTGTACTGTTATACTTAATTAGTATAAGGTAATTAATAGCTTAATAATCTATGTTATCTTTTATTAATAAAAATAAAATATTATGAGTAAAAAATATCTACGTAAACATTTCCAAGCAGAAATCCTACATTTTCTAGATTTTGTTGCATATTTGGGAGGCATACATATATGTATCCTCCCAACTTAAAATGATTTTTGAGAAAAAAAAAAGATATTTACAGAGCATCTTAAACAACCTGGCCCCTGCATCCCCAATAGAGAATATAACACAAAAATTGCAGAGTAAAATGCTTATTGCACAAAACCTGTTTGTACATCAAGATGCTAAGCTATCCACAATGCAAGTCAAACAGCTTGCTTCCTGACCCAGTTGCCTGTTGTAGAAATGGAAGCACTTTTTTTTACCTTCAAACAGTGTTTTAAAC